>NW_024882918.1:0-165130 GCF_019059575.1 Amphibalanus amphitrite
GAAAAGCGCAAAGTTAAGAAAATTCGAGGAATACGTCAAAACAATGGCACAGTTTTCTCTAAACAACGTTTGCCTGACGACATTCAAGGCCAGAAGTATTTCTCGGTGTTTGGTACCTGTTTGGGCGTGGCCAGTATGATTCTGGCCAGTCTCTGTCGCTCCTCGTCGTCTCCGAGCGTGACCAGCTCCTCCCAGGGCTCTCCGTCCTGTACCGGCTGGCCGAGCAGCGAGCCGGGCTGGCGACGCATCAGCCGGAACGCCACCGTGTCTCCGAGCCGGGCCGGCGGGCGCGGCACCAGCCGCACCGGCGCACTGGTCCGGGTGCACCGTCTCCTCGCAGATGGGACACTTGCGGGCGGCCTGGTCGCTGAGCGCCAGGTAGTGCAGGGGCAGGCACAGCAGTAGGTGTGGCCGCAGCGGTGACGCGCGCCGCCACGGCGGTACAGACAGATCGGACACGTGGTCGGCTCGTCCTCCTGCAGCCAGACCTGCTCGACGATTGTCCAGTCGACCAGCCGGTCAGCGTCACCCAAACAGGCCGCGTAGTCGCCGTCGTCGCGCACCACCAGCTGACACCTGGACCGAGGACGACATAGACCGGTCAAACACTAGGGCAAGGAAGATACCACCGACTGACAACTAGCGTTGGTAAGACACCGACGTGACCAGACGTAAATACGAGCCAGACAATGGCGCAGCTGAGACCGGGCAGGGCCTACTAATGGCCGCCACCTTGAGACGGACAGCGTGGTTAGACTAATTCTCTGATGGTAGTTGGAGGGATATCGGTATATCGGCCACACCAGTTACTAAGAAATATCAACCACGTTGTTGCGTGTCGATGCCAAGTACAAACTAATTTCTTAACCCGCGCACCGACGGGGGGGGCGGATATCCGCCCCCTCCCCTGAGGTTTTTCGCGAATAGCGGGAAACCGCGGCGCGTAGCGCCGCGAAATTTGGTATGACTATAACCTCATCAATTTTACACATGATGTGCAAGTTTGAACCTCCTACCTTTTAAGGTCAGGTCACCAGGTCACTTTGAATGACCCAACCTCAAGTCACTTTTTGCAACTTTGTCACCGTGCCAGAGCTACAGTAGATGTCGGAGGCATTTGAAAGTCGCAGGATATTATTAGGTCATTAGTAGCTACAATTTGTATATCTCGGAATTTTGATATCGGTGACCTAAGGTCAGGTCAATTTCGCGACCTCCCCATTAAAGGGACTGTCCCACCTTAACATTAGAATTGAGTTGAGATAGCCATCTTGATGGGCGTTCTTTGAAAATCAGAGTCGTGAAAACCGTTTCTCCAGCAATTACTTCATCGCAAATAAATTCGTGTTTGATTTTGACATCTGTGCAAATAAGTGCCACAATGTATTGGTATTGGCACTTAAAACCTGTGACGTTTCCGCCTTTTCAGAGGGCTGTTCACGGACCTGTGTGCGGTCGGACCGCACACAGCCTCCAAGCTCCGCCCACTGCGTCCCTACGTCAGCCTTGCGTCACCGCACACAGCGACCGCTGTGGCCGGTCGGGACTGGCCACAGCGGACCGTCCACCGCACGCAGCCGTGACGTCAGGCCGCCTACCCATCCCCTACCCCCACGCCTGCTGGACGTACCGCACACACCGCACGCAGCAGTGTGCGGTGCCCGTGACACCCTCCGAAGTTTCTGTATCTGTCGACTTGTTTTTTATTGAAACCTTGAAAAATAACAACGCCTCTTGGAACAGCGCCCGCGGCGCCACGAGGGGAGAATTAAATTGATATGCCAAAATAATTCTAATAGTCTTCTAATTCTAGCAGTATTTTATTTTTGTATTTAAATATTTAAGAGGCCGTCCTACATGTGACTGAAGAATGCAAGAGCCATGAACTTATCAATGGCAGGTGTCAAGTTCAAGTGTGCAACTCACTGAAATTAATCATAGTATCAAAATCATAAATGATTTGCTCACTGCTGTTTCAACTCCATAATCAAGACATGCTCTGAGGAGTCCACAATCTATTGATGGTGACAAATAAGGAAGAGACAATGAATGTTCACCTTTTTATTTCTGAACATCCAAGACGACTAACCTTGAGCCGTTAAACATTGATAATACCCTGTTTGCTGAAGTGTGGGTGGCCTGAGGTCGACCATGTCTAGTAAAGAACTGTTGTTTGTGTAAACACCATGCAGAGGTATTTTGAAATAAATTTTAGTGATGTAATGCATCATTCTTTGAACTGAGTTGCTGATGGCGGATGAAAGCGGAAGTGCTGCACGTTGAATCAGAAATGCTCTGTTGCGCTTTTAAGCTTATGTTAGATTTTATAGATGGCTTAGTTTTCCTGCAGATTTCATCTTAAAGCTGTCAATAGTGTTTTACCTTTGTTTCCTGGGAGCAGATCCAGCTACTAACATGAGCATGGGACCAGGACTGGGCCTTGTATTGTATTGTATTGTATTACCTTCATGGACAATCCACGCGGGGCGTGGCGATTACAGTCCAGAGTCTGAGTCGGGCACAAAAAAAACATGCGGGGACAAGAAACACAGGCATACAGATTCAATCGCTGGACATTCGCTCTCTCTATATACAAACGGACGATTCAAGACAGCACACCGCACACGGATGTCGCACCTCCTTCCTCTGACACGGGTCATCGTCGGGCGGTCGCCATCGCCGGACAGACTGCAGCCTTGGCCGCACGGGCGAATGGGGCGGGGCGCTGTTCGATGACACCGGGAGGCAGACTGTTTAGTAGCGCCGCGGCCCGGTAGCCGAATCGTCGCTTGCCAGTCTCGAGCCGCGAGCGTGGAAGGTGGAAAAGGTGGTCCTGTCGAGTGGACCTCTCTCGCGCGTCACTGTTATTCATGAAGATGGCAGCTAGTGCTTCGGGCTCGCCGTTGCTTATTATTTTCTGCGCAGTTACCATGGTTTTAACATCGGCCATAGCTTTCGGAGGCATCCATCCGAGTGAATCGCGGTCGTGAATCCTTTGTACCACAGTCGCTGTGTGCTTGTCAAAACCTAGGTAATGTGCTTTGTTAGGCCATGCTGTGCATTTTTTAAACCTTTAGAGTACTTTGTGATCATTGACACATATTGAACCTGACAAACAGCAGCAAAATCACACCCCATCCTTACCTCTGTGCAGTGTCACCCAACAGACAACAGGGCTTCAAAACAGGCAGGTTCCGCATTCAAGTCGCTTCTTGCAACTATGTGACTAATGTTAGGACAATAGACGTGCTGCAAAGGGAAGGTGTGTTCTTTGTAGCTCTTGAAAAATGAAGTCATGCCTAAAATTCAGTTTAGAATATTACAATTACAAATAACTTGGATAAAAGTTGCAAAACATGAACTCTGACTGGTCAGTTGAAATATCTTGAGTCAGTGAACCACGCCTGGGCTGGAGGTGGTCAGTTCCCTGACTTGCGCAACCTCTGGCACCTCGGGCAGGAGCTGTGGGACTTGTACATGGACAAATTGAATAGACGCTAGCCTAGATTATGTCGTGGCTGCAGTCCAAGACGTGTTCACCAGTTGCCGTTGCTGCTGCTGCCTGCTGCTGCCCTGCGTGCCGGCTGGCAGCTCACTGCTGGACTGTTTGCGCGCCAGGCATCCTACTGGACGAGTGGGGTAGGTCGCAGATCTTTGAGAGTGAAATGTTTGGTCTAAATATAGCTTGAAACTCTTACAAATAATTTAATTAAAAGGCAAAATTTCAGAGGACTCCATTGGTGTCTCAGTGGTGACAATCAGAACTTGATCAGAACTGTTATCATGCTGAATGCTGAAACTGAGGATAGGGCTGAGCTGGTAGGCTAGAATTTAATATGCAGGCTTACAAGGTCCCCAGTTAATCCACAAATTTGTCAGACTTGCCTGTAGAAAATTCATGCAGATGAAATGTTTCTGGCAGATAGCCCTGAGGCAAAATGCTATTCAAGCTTGTTCCGCAGCTCGTTGCGTTCCACATGAGCCACTACATCAGAGTCACACAACTCTGCCAAATGTGCTGAAAGGCCACGATTTTTCCAATAAGTAGGTTATTTATTATTTTTCACAGACACAACAAAAATACAAATGCAGGTCACTACAATTCATTCTGCTTCAATTACAATTGCTGGAATGTGTTTTGCAGACTTATTATATTGAATCTTGAACAGACTATATTATTACTTTGCTCATGGGCCCAGGCCAGTACTGCAGAGTATGGCTCGCAGGTCGCCAAGGAGCACTGGCCTAAGTTCAAAATTTACACAAACCCTGCAAACTGAGCCAGAAAATTCACACCAAAGGGGGCTGAGAGAACACTTCGCACCCCGCTACACTAAATCTGCACCACACCAAACCAAATCCACACCGCACCACACTTAAATCCGCACCAGACGAAGGAGTCTGCACTGACAACATCTGGACAAAATTGCCATACTTTGCAGTCTGGCTCATGGCTATATCCATTGTGATTCTTAGGTCTGATTATTGAAGTTGAGCTCACTTCCACATCCATGTGCCCAAGACATTGTGGGCAATCAATATCTTGCTTTTGCTTATTAGGGAGCATTCTATAATCTTTTAAAAATGATAAGTAAGGCCTTGTTGATATTCTTTGCAGTTTGCGACCTTCTTCTTGACAAAGTTCAAGCTTCAATTTTCCAATTTTCATTTCAATCCTTTCCATGAACATTGAACATGTTTGTGTTACTTTGCATGTTACTAAAATCTAACCCCGCGTTCGATGTCTCTCAGACGACGAAGATTCTACGTCGTCCGGCCAATCACGTTCCATAGCCGCAGCCGAGCCCCCACTGACCTTGAACGGCCCCCACTTACCAAAAACTTTGCCCGATAAAAAAACAATCATATGACGTAATCGATCCAAAAGCTTTAAATTGGAATTTTTAAACAATTAGCCAACTATGGGCCGAAGTTTGCCAATTTCGTGTACAGGGGCCCCTAATCTATGTCTTGCAACACAAGAACAGTATATCAAAGCAATTTTTTGAAGGTGGGACAGTCCCTTTAAGTCAATGGGGGAAAAATCATTAATCAACTCCCTGTTTTTACCACTAAAACGGGTCGGAATGGCCCCATATACCATACATGACTTCATAAACGATCAACCTTCACTACCTTGAGGTCTGTTTTGCTGTTGGGCAGCTGTGAGGTCATGTGACGTCATCAAAGGTCACCAAAGGTTTTTGGCCAATAACTCCGTACAGGAACAAGATACAGACGCGTGGATGGTCTCATTGTGTTCAGCTCGTCAAGACGCATCGAATGACATACACGATGACCTCGAGGTCACGTGACCTGAGGTCAACCTTGACCTTGACCTTTCGAGGTCAACATATATATCATCGATGCGGATTGACGAGAGGATCACGATACGATGATGCCCTTAGTTGTTCCTATCTTGACTAATTCGAAAGTTATTCGAGAAAAACTCTCTCCATATCTAGCGCCGCCATTTTGACTTTTTCGACCCCTGTGACGTCATCTTTGACCTGACCTGAAAATGACCTTAGTAAAAATTGTAGATCTTGGCCGTGCGTATCCGATGCCGTTTACCGCTTGTCGCTATCTTGCTTCGTTCTCGAGATCTCAGGGGGGGGGGCGGTCATCCGCCCCCCCCCGTCGGTGCGAAGTTGGCGCAGACCCCCGTCGGTGCGCGGGTTAATGCGATGAGCCCTTTCAACATGAAGGAATGTGTGTGCGCTTTTAGAAGAAACTGCTGACGACCTCACTGTTCAGTTCATTGTTCGAAAGCGGCAATTGACACTATCACGTTATCGATCGATAGTCGGTGCTGCGCGAGCGTTTTTTTTTACGTAAGACTAGTACAAGGTCAAGTCTAGCCGAGAAATGTTTGTGGTGATATTATTTACTGCGATGTGAATCGTGGATGTTCGATCAGAGAAGAGCCGCGCTGTCCTATCTTTCAGTAGCCTTGGAAAGTCTTATGACCGAATCATCATTCTATTCGGATTTTCATTCTTTCATAACCAGGAACATTCTACTATAATAACCATTCTGAAAAAAAAACACTGAAAAACGATAATAAATCAGCATATCTACTAAACACCTTCCAACAACAGCGACAACACCACACTACGCCTCCAGTCTCTCCTCTCCCGAGCTCTTCCTCTCCCGTCTCACCTGGCCTGCAGGTACTGTTCCTTGACGTGTTTGGGTCGGAACACGCGGCTGGCGGCCCATTGCGGGCGCGGCTCGTGGTGCTGGTAGCCCCCGTAGCGCTGCTGGTGCCACTGGGAGCCGGAGTACCGCTCCGCGTGCGCGTCGCGCGCAGACTCACAACGGAAGTTGACCAAGTAGCTGACGTCCTGGAAGCCTTTCTTGCTGCCTCGGTTGATCGCAGAATTGGACTCCCGGGCGTCAGCTACCTGAACACACAGACGAAACCAAGCGTTAGACGTAACATCGGTAGCTAACTAGGTAGCAGGGAGTGGGAGGGGAGAGACTTGGACGACTAAGCCAAAATCAACCATTTACTGATTTTTATAGATATTTTGTCTGAATGAATGGTTGACTTCAGGACCTGGTGCCATGCTACGCGGTACTTAATGCGAATGACACCACGGACCCACGTCCCACACCCGACCTTGCCCGAGATTGGTTCACCGGAATAATTTATTTGAAAGTGAAACGTATCGCAGGTAGATGACGACACGGTCCTCCCGGGCCTAGCGTGACATTCTCTCGCCAGTTACCAGCTGGCTGAATCGTTAAGGAAGCGCGGACCAACGGCGTGGAGCGCTCCGGCCGCAACTCACTGCGACCGATTTATTAGATGGACGCCTTATCCACTAGACCATATAGGGGGTAAACAGGAGCACTATATCGCATTACTGGAATAATAATAAGAGCGTGCCGCACCTGTTCTCGATGACCGTATTCAGCGCCCGCAGCGGGCTGGGCGCGCTCCCGCGGCCGCTTGTCGGCCACCTGTCGGGAGCGCTGCGGCTGCGGCCTCCGTCCGACCGCCGCGCCGCCCGCCGCTCCTCCTCCGAAACCCGCCGGACGCCGACCGCCTCGACAGCCGCCGCCTCGACCATTGCCATTGTATTCTGCCGGCACAGCGGGACAGGTGATCATCATGTGGATGTTCAGGTTTGTCACCCCAGGGGTCATCTGGCCTGGGGTGACAAAATTAGCAAACATGTACCTACTGAATACTGATTGCACTACCAATACAAATAGGTAATCAGCTATGTGGTTTAAGAATCTAAAGTTAATTAGGGAGGACAGAACTCATACCTTGAAACCGTTCTCCTAAATGATCAAGTGTAGTACTAAAATAGGAAATTTGAAGTTGATTTCAGGAATCCCTAAATACTCTCCTCCTCTGAGAACCCTACCAGGTGAGAATACCAGGTTAGAATAAAGCTTTCCAGCAGACAGATAGGCCGGTATAGAAAAATGTTAAAAACAGAAGATGCAAAGTTCTTTTAAGTTAATTCTTCACCACCAAAATGCCAATTATGCCAGAGATAAAGTTCATGTCAGCAATCAGGTCAAAGATCAAAATTACAAGTTTGAGCATTATAAGCCTTTGCAAAAAACTATTTGCCAAAGTTCAGCCCAAACATATTTATAGACCAGCAACACAAAATATGATAGATCTGGAATCTCAAGGTCAAGGTCCGTGCAGGTAAATGTCAAGGTCATCCCAGACCAACCAACATCATCACACACTGCCTGCCTGCTGAATAGGATAGAAGGAATAACAAACTTTGCGATGATCAATTCAACATCAGAAATCAATGGTGAGCTACACATTGGTGATTCAGACCAAAAATATATTAGACTTAGGCAGGGCTAAGGTCATGACTAAGACTAGGTCAAATAGCCTCAAATTATTGGGAAAGTCTAAACATTGGGTGTTCAGAGTCAATTTTCCTGGTGAATTCTATTGAGCTACTTCTTTTTTAGAAAATAAAGGTAGCAAACAACTTACAGAAGACTAACCAAAGAATATTATGCAGTTTTTAGTCATATCTTATCTCAAACTGATAAGGTTGATGCTTGGCATATAATGCCTCAGCTTCTAAGGGCAGTTTTGTGAAAAGTGGTATATACCCAAACTCAAACTCCAAATAATTGCTTGCTCTGCTAAAACCTAAGCTGTAAAGTGACACCTCACATTTCACATTTATCTGGAATCATGCATGCACATTGAGGAATCGGTTTAGCTGTGGAGGGCTCAAACTCCCAAAAATCCTTACCCAGACTCTGCTTAGATTTCGGATCAGGATTACATTTTGTCAGCACAGATGCTTTGCTGACATTCTTTTTCTCCATGTTTGAGTCTTCTATTGGCATCAATGAACAGAAGATAGAATGAAGCGTTGCACACGCATGCAGGCGCGTCGTTTCCTCTCTGAGTTAGCTTCATTTTAGCAAGCCATATTTGCGACGATCGGTATAAAAAAGGATGAGCAATGCTCTTCGAACGATGACTGACTAATATCAGTGCTTGACGGGCGAATACAAGTACAACTCTTGGGGGAGTTATCCACCCAAGAGTAATTTACTTTGGGATGTAGTAACCAAGGCTTGCGTGGCGATGCCACGCCAAAAAAATACAATTTTCCCCGAATGTCTTCACTCAGCACCCAGCCGAAATTAATGGCTGCCGCTTCATATTATACCAAATTGTTGCGCATTAATCATTCTAGAAACACAACTAAACGGGGAAACTTTTTTCCAAAATGATTTATTTTCTCCCTAATAGTTATCAAATTTGTTATTGTAAATAATAACTTTCTAAAAGTGATTGTGAATACTTCATATAAGATGCACAGAGGCACTAAATAAAAGCAAATTTACACAAATCTAGAAGTAGAAAATAATAAAACTAGGAAAACTAGTTTCTTTTCCCAGTACTTTTGTAAACGTTTTACGTAAAACAGAAAATAAATGTATTTCGCATGCTTCCTTTGGTTTATTGACAAATTATTTAATTGAAAAATTTTCAGGTATAATTCCCAGAAAATTGTGGCTTTAAAGTAGATTGTGATCAAAAAGATATTTCGTACCTTGAATGTTTCAAATGCTGCGCGGGATTGTTATTATCTGGCGGCGGCGGCGCTCCGAAGAATTTGAATCCACAAAATGCTACTAGAACTAGACGAAAGTCAGCATATAACTTTTCTTTGGGTGCCAAGTCATTGTGGCATCGCAGGGAATGAGCTGGCAGACACCCTCGCTAAGGAAGGAGCAATGAGAGCAGACCCTAGTGGGGTGCCTCTCTCGATCGGGGACGTCTGCCACAAACTCCGAACAAAATTTAATACTTACCTACAAAACAAATGGAATCAAACCCACTCTCCTCATTTATATGCGATCAAGCAAAATCTTACATCCTGGACAACTTGCAACCAGCCAAATAGGATTCGCGAGGTTACACTGGCAAGGCTACGATGCGGACATACTCGTTTCACCCACTGTCATCTTTTCGAAAGGACGGACCCACCAATGTGCCAAACATGCAACACACGCATTACGGTTGAACACATTCTAATCGGATGCACAGTCCTCCGCAACGAACGAAAACATATCAACAACTACCTTACAAAATATCGCCTCAGAAACGATCTTCCGACTCTTCTCGGAGATGATCCAGCACTAACTGATCTAGTACTTGATTTTGTCTTAAACTCACCTTATTCCGACAAACTGTAAAGTAAGCACCATTACTTGGCCTTAGGCATACCGCATTACAAAGAATATATAGTCGCCGAACGAATGCGAAAAGCGTTTTTTTTTTCATCCTTCTCGCTATCATCGCAAGGAACTGTCCACATACTCTGGGGTTGTCCCTTCACCCACTGCACAACGACGAGCAGCGGCCAAGGATTCTTCAGTCACGGACCCGGCCGCTGAACAGCGGCAGCGGCCGGGTTTGGGCGACCACAGGCCCGGGTACAACAATCGGCCCTCAACAGCGGCAGCGACATATCCTCCACTCTTCAAACCTTTCCTATCATCCAACTTTTATCGTAACATCGTAACCCTACCAATTACCATTCACAAACTTCCTCCTTCCCTCCCCTCACAAACATCAATTTAACGGTAAGTCTCACTGTCATTTATGTATCTTAACGTAAATTCATGGGTTTTTCCCCATATTCATGGCATAGTACATGGATATGGGTTTTCCCATGTTGTCTTGCAGTAAAAGTGGCCACCGGTCTTAGTTAGGACGGCCGGTTTCTTTTGCGCGGCGTAGTTAGGTCGCCGCCCTCCTCGCGAGGCCAGTAACGTAAGTTAGGGCCACTAAAAAAAAAAAAAAAAAAAAAAAAAAAAAAGAAAATCGGATGTAAAGTATAGGTGCATTTGTAATTTCCGCGATAATATCAATCGTGTAATTCAAGCTGACGGTGCGAGGTGAGTTTCACTTTAATGATTACTCGTCTTAGTCGTTACGTGCTGCCTTAACTCAACCTCAACTTCTGTCGGATCCAGTAAGCTTCACTTCAGGCAGTCTGCTCTGCTCCGCTGCGCTCGATTTTTCCATTTCAAGTTCAATTTTAAGAATTAACGTGCTTTTATATGTATATATATATATATATATATATATATATATATATATATATATATATATATATGTTTAGAAGACATTTCGGGTGAAAAGTAGACTGCGGACTGTGAGCAGTCTTTGACATTGACAATGACTACTACATAATAACAGGCTCGACTCAGGTGTCGCTTGAAAATGAACTGGATATTTGGACATTTCAATTTATGCCAAAACAGGGCCCTTTTCAAGTGTGTGCGGGCGCAGCAGCTCCTGATATAAAAAAGCGAGGCTTAGCTGGAGGTCAATCAGGCGACACACAGATGGCAAGAACTGCTGTCTGTTTGTGGCCTGATCAGTAGGCGGAACTATGGTCAAGCGTACCCATTTTCGGGAACGCATTTTCGTTCCCATGTTTGGGAACGATAAACCCAAATATGGGAACGCCATGTAGGCATTATTTAAAACAAGAAAAAGAACCGTTAAATGACGTCCAAAAAATATAAAACGATCGTGAACCGCCTGATATTTGTCTCAATATTGTTGGGAAAGAGTTTGATATTGTAAGGCCCATCGTAGTTTCGAATCGTTCCCCTATTTGTAAAGCAGTCCATCATCCGGGCCGCGAGCCCAAATTTGGGAACGCTCTCGTACACTGGCGCTGCAAGCGTTCCTTATTATGGGAACGGCGTACCCAAAATTGGGAACGATTTCACCGACGCCTTTCAGGGGCTCTTTTCATTAACAAGCATCACGTCCAACGCCGCAAATTATTATTAACGCAACAATCATCAGATGACCTTTCCGGCAAGACCGTCGCATGTTTCGCCCGGTCTTCTGCGCTTTTATTCCCGTCGATCTCGCAGCGGGCACGCCCCCCTCTGCTGGATTACGTAATTCACAACGCTCAGCGATGTTCAACAAGGTCTTCCATACCTATATCCACCGTCCGCGCTGAGGGTGGAGACGTGTCAAGCACCTGTCTGTTTATCACCGATAGTTGACGAGTACAAGGAAGTATCCAAAAATGGGAACGCTGAATATGTTACACCCTCAAAACACCTAGTCCCAATGAAAATCTAGTTTTTTCCTTTCTTGATGAGTGTAAGTGGCAAAAGGCCTGGTAGGATGGGCACGAGGAATTATCGAAATCAGCATAAAAATTATAAATAAACCACACAGAGCGAGCTATATAAGAGAAATTCCCCCAAAACGATCACGCTTAGAAACACGGAAGACAAAAACCACGCTCATGACGCTCCTTATAAAACAACTCTAAACAGCTAGCATCCAAATAAAATATGTCTTTCCGGGATGATAAAATACAGCTGGATAATTTTCAACCGCTTAAACTGAGTTTACAACAGTAGCTCGGTAAATTCACTCACGTTCCACGCGGTCGTCCGCCCCGACACAAAAGTCAACAATATTACCTCGGGACCGTCCGCGTCTTCGCTTGCATTTGTCAGCATCTGGTGTCGATAGTATGAAAGTTCATAACCAGGCGAAAATTATTATACTTTACCTCAAACTAAAAAATGCTTCATTTTCCTTAAAATTGCATGCTAAATGTCGTATAACCCATATTTCCACCATTCTGTCATTTTCAAAAAATCATTAAAAATATCATTCCACGGTCAATTTCCTTGTTCCACGGTCAGATTAAAGATAACTTTACGGAGATTTAGTAGATACTTAAATCAGCGTGCACTTTTTTGAGACTTGATGCACTTTTGAGTTTTAGTGGGAGAACGGCCGAAAAATTGCCTTCCGTTCTCATAAATGGGAACGCCCGTTCCCATATTTGGGAACTCCGTTCCCAAAAATGGGAACGTTCCTATATTTGGGTACTCATGACCATAGTTCCGCCTACTGTGATGGGCTGCCAGCTAAGTTAATTCTTCATTGTTTCTTCTTCATAAATTAAATCTTCATTTGAAGCCCCCGGCCCTGCCTTTTTACTGCGGGAACTGCAGCGGCCATGGACACTTGAACAGGGTCCAGGCTTGTCCTAGAGTATGTTTAGGATTTTTAAGTCACTGGGTCTAGTATTCTCATTATCATCCAGTAACATGTCCAATTGAGAATGCAACATTGGGTGCTACCACAGTGGCAGCATCCAAGTGTGTTAACTGGCTATTGGCCACAGAATAACCACTGCAGTCAATGAGCCAGTAAGCCCTCATAAACCTTACCTTACCTTACCTTACTGTTGGCGGGGCTTTGGGAGGCCAGAGGCCAAAACATGAAACAAATGAACAATAAAACAGGCTAGGTTAAGGAGCAAGGATGACTTTGAACAGGAGGATATTTATCATCTATTACTATTACTTGTATGCAGAAATGGTATTTTCTAATGCTCGATTGTGTCTGCTCTGTGTTCAACTACCACTGGTTCAGTCTTTTGGTCCTTATGCTCTTTGCCCTCTTGTCCAGAGTTAGACAAAGAAGTCTCTGGGCTGTGCATCATTTTCAGTTAGAGTATGGCAAAACATGTACCCACATCTCTGGCTGTGTTGAAGTCTGTAGTGCAGTCAGCATAAATCCAGATCAACATGCCCTCGACATAACGGACAGCTCAAATTTCACAACATAATGTCTCTGCCAAGTGCCAAGGCCTTAACATTACCTATTGTGCTTACTGCTTTGCTGAGCATTCACCAGTAGAAGCAGACGAATGAGTCTTGGTCGGTACGTTCTCGTTGCTGAACCCACCCATCTTTCTAGGGTCCATTATTGAAGGAGGACCGGTACAGCCTGTGACAAGGTCGGGGCAGGGCGAGACCCGCTTGATCACTGGGCCTTGAGTAACATATCCCACAAAGCTCAGTCGTCTGGAGCTCCCGACCTTTGATTGCCGTTGTCGTCGGCCAGGGTGCAAAGTGTATTGGCTATCGCAATTGTACTAGATATCGTAATATATCCTAGATTCCTGTCGTTTTCCAGTGCAGTCTAATATCACCATTATCTATAAACTTAGTGCCGGTTTCATCGGCTAAATCAAACATGCTTATAATCAAATTGCAAAGGAAATAAAAACGTAAGGAAACCCACTCATTCAAAAATATCAGGGATATTATTGTATTTGTTGTGTTCTTTTTGTTGTCATGCAATGATCATCACATGGTGGAAGTGTTAACATTTGTTGATAATGAACTATGTTCAGTTCAACTTTTTTAAGTTCATGAATCGTTAGTTTGTTTGATTCAATCAACCCTGATTCCCAATTCGTTTGATTCAATCATGGCTTGTGAATCGAACAATCCTGATGGTGAATCAAATCTTTTTGATCCAACAAATTTTGTTTGATTCAATCCAATCGATTCAATCACGGTTGAATCAAACACCAGTCTGATACGGATGGATGGATACGTACTCGTATACCGAACCTATCAGTCATCGACCACAGCACCAAGCACGTTTTTGTGTGTGACTTTGTTATCATTGTTCATCAATATCCAAATTTTTGCATTACCTTAGTACCCATTAATTTTTTCATCGTAATCGTTATTTGTTGCACTGAGGAAATCGGTTTTGAATTTTACCTGTCCTTGGGCGTCACTCATTCATTCCATTTTGTCGTCCCGTGGCTCCTGGCTCCCTATTCCCGTGCCCCCTGGCTCCCATGGCTCCTTGATGGTACAATAGCTCCTGGCTCACGCGACTCCCGTCCCCCGAGCTCCGACTCCGACTCCCATGGCTCCTGGATACCATGGCTCGCTCCGGGCTCACATGGGTCTCGTCCCCCGAGCTCCGACTCCGACTCCCATGGCTCCTGACTACCATTGCTCTGGTTCCTTTCTCTCATGACCCCGGATCCCATGGCTCCCGTACCCCCCCCCCCCCCCCGACCCCCTTTCGTCGTTGCTTCCACCCCTACCCCGTCGTCTGGCCCGTGAGACCAGCCACCTGTGTCGGGGAGAGGGAGGTGGTGCGCCGTGACCGCCGCCGCTGCCGCCGCCACCCGTATTGATCCTGACTCGGCGGCTGAGGAGGTGACCGGGTCTGTCTGTCTGCGCCCGGGGCGATGGCCCGGACCTCCCTCCTGACCAGTCGTGGTTCGTTACGCTATGGTGTGTGATAGTGTAGTCGAGGCTAGTGAGAGGAACATGCTATACTAGCCAAGTGTATCAGGCTACTCGTGATAGCGGCAGTGCGTTCGGTGCGTGCGCGAGTGATCAGCTGATCAATGAGCCACGCACTGTTTACATCAACATCGGATCAGCTGGGCGACGGTACCGGGTGCGTGTATGATGCGTGTGCGCCGGTTAGTGGTGAGCGTGTGCGTATTGGGAGCTATGATGTGCACTTTGCACTGTGCAGGAATGAGTGACTGTGTAAAAGCTTTTTTGGTGTAATGGGTAAATTTAAGGAGTTTTTCAGTAAAAGCGCTGCACGTAACCAAATTTTACTTGATGATTCAGCGAAACATATTGCTCCTCCACCTCCTGCCTCGACGACATCGCTTTCTGATGGGTTTTTATGCTAGCATTCCCACATTTCTTTGCCTGGCTTCCCTCCCTCTCTCCCGCCTGGATCTGGTCCAGCCTCCGTCGGAGAGGAGTCGGTGCAGTCCGTGACCGTGACTGACCTTCGTGAGGCCCCGGCTCCGCGGCGCTCGATACACCAGCCAGGGGCAGGCGATGGCAGTCGGTCTGCCGTGGTGGGCCAGACGGGTCGAGCGGACGGGAGATACGCTGGTTAGGGACGGTGCTGACAGCTGACCTTACCTTACTCAGCTAAACCCTAAAATAATCATAAGTCTGACATTGGACCCAATTATGCAATGTGACATTTATTTTCTGGCTTGTGCTGACCCGACCTGGCCTGACCTGATGTCGTGATATGTTTAGCAGAACTGGTTTTATTTTTTACTACTTTCATTTAATCGTTTTTCTTGTTTCCTGTTGCCTCTTAAGTCTTACCTCATCTGACCTGACCTCACCTGACCTGACGGCTGACCCGCTGCCGGCAGATGTGGGATGAGAACCGTCCGCTGTCTTCTGACCGGCGCGCGGCAGAGCTGAAGCCCGCCGAGCGTTTTGAGCTGGCCACCGCGCGGCCGGCGCTCAAGGAGCTCAACAGGCCGGTCCAGCCTCGGCCAGACGCGCCAGAGATGAAGGGCGATCCCCAGCCGGCGCCGGCGGCCAAGGTGGGTGCCTGGGAGAGGGCGGACGGTAGTGAAAGGGGGAGGGAAGGATATTGTGGAGGAGGCCGTGCTTCAGTGAGATAGCGGACGACTTGCCCGGTTTGATGCGATATTTATGTAATGATGAATTGTGAACGGTCGAGTTAAACTGGTTTTGATTGTGCTCGGTGGTGTGACTTGTGATTTCGCACACTGTGCTGAGCTTTGTCCAAGAAAATGGGCACCTTCCAAATATGTAAGTACAATCAATTGTGACAATGTATGTATCACGGTGCATCCTGACATTCAACACTGAAGCCATAGGTGAAATGCATTGAAGGTGTAAGGCTTACATTCCATCGTGCTTCTCAGTGTTAGTCAACTTTTTCGCTGTGATGAGCGCCTCGTTTTGGAAGGCAACGTTTGGACTCTCATTCATCTTGCCGTGTCACGCCATTCTCCTTCCAATGGCTCGTATTAAATCATACCACTTCTCGCCATGCTGTTTGGCATCCCGCGTTCAGGATCTTAATTCCAACCAGTCGTTTTTTTTTTTTTTGACAGACTCGTTAATGTTTGTCCATCCTTTTTCATCGATTATTTCTGAAATTTGTCGCCATGTTAATGTTAAATTGAAACGGCCGGCTCAGATTTGCGACACATGATTCCTGTTAACACCAAAAGTGATAATATGACACACGTTTTCTCACCGTCGACATATGGTTATCAAGGTGGGAAAATGCCAGGTGTTGGTGTTTATGTCCACTTTCCCGACCGCGGCCGGTGGCTAAATGGCGTCATATGTCTCGTCATTGTGACGCTTGTTCCTGTTTCGGGTGGCCTCACTTGCATAATTTTGGGGATGATTAGGGAGTACTTTATTGTTCTTTGCATGATAAGGATAGGTTGCACCAAACTCTTTACAACATCTTGTTATTTTCCTTCCGTGTTGTCAAGGAAGTGATGGCTTTGTCTCTGTTGGCTGCTATTTTACACATAATTTGTATGACAAGTCATCCGTCTCTCAACTATCTTGACGGTATTTGACAGCCGGTCTCCTCTGCAATATCGAGAACACGGCTCTCCGTGTCAGACGCTCGTATCGGTTTAGATGTGCTATTCCCGGTACAGCAGCGCTCTCTGCTGTCCGCCGGTACGGCTAGCGGTGCCCTGCACCGTAATACAGCGAGGCGACGGACGGCCGGGTGGCGTGCATACGGGATTAGGCGCCTCCTCTGACCGGTCACCGGACCATGTGGCGAGTCTTGGAGCTCTGCCCAGCCGCCGCAGATGTGATCTGAGCGGGGTGGATGTAGGCAGCGCAGCCAGAGTGCGCAGGAGCCCTGTCGTCCGCTGAGAGTCGCTTGGTCGGCTGTGGCGACTTCTGCCCCTCCACAGTCTCTTCTCTCTATCCAGCCGGGCTCTGCGGTGAGCCGCTGACCCACCAGGCTCTATGACCTCTGACCACTGGGCATCCGCGGAGCTGCTGACCGGCCGGACCTTCCGCTGGTCTCACGCTCATCCGCTGACCGACTCTTCTGGCTGACCCTGCGCTGAGGCGCTGACCGACCGGGTTCTCCGCTGACCCTGCGCTGAGCCGCTGACCCTGCGCTGAGCCGCTGACCCGGCCGCCCCGCGCCGTTATCCGGTCGGCCGCCGCCGCCGCCGCCCTTTGTGCCGCGAGTTGGCGGCCGCCGGTGCTGCCGCCGCAGTGTGGTGGTGCGCTCAGCTGACAAACGACCGCCCGAACCGCCGCGCGGCGGCCCAGCGGCGGCCGTTGGCCCGCGCCAGCCGAGCGCACCGGCGCGGCAGCTGAGCGCTCCGCGGCGGCCGGCGACAGCTGAATCTGTTGACATCGTGCCGCGTGGAGACTGGTGTGTGGTGGCTGTGCCGGTGCGGGCAGCGAGAGTGTGACGGCTGTGTGCGTGATCAGCTGAGAGAGATTCGCAGTGGACTGTCAACTTTGGACGAAGTGACTGCGTGCGGCAGTCGGTACCCTGTCGCGTGGTGTGAGCAGTACGGCGTGGGTCTGCCGCGGTAAAAAGGCGGCTCCGGCCGGCGGGCGGGGGCGGCCGGCTGCCGCCGCGCGGCCCGGCACCAGTGGCCGGCTGACCGTGGTACGCGAGGGGTGAGCCGCGCGGGCAGAGTAGAGGAGTTGTGCGGTGTGCGTGGAGAGAGGACGAGAGGCGTGGTGTTGCCGAGTGGATAACGCCGTGTGACGCTGGAGCGCGGATAACGCAGATTTGGATTGACCCGAGGTGAGTCCTGCCGTTGGCTCCTGCCCGTAGTTGGGATGAGGGATGAGATTGAGGCCGAACATCATTATCATTTATCAGGCTGGAGCATACGCCATCTCACGCCTTAATTTATGTCCGTATACTAATACGTTTCATGTTGGTTTGATAAACACTATTTTCAATGTTAACGATATTAGTAGGTCAATGTGCAAGGGCATTGCTCTACATGAACACTGGACCTTGGAAGGATGTGGTATTCGCCCCAGTCTGAACTTGCATCTGGCTGTGGCTGTGATTCTCCTCTCTGTCTCTGTGTCTCTGTTGGCCGCTGTCTCTGTCTCTGCCGAACCCCGGCGTTTCTCTGTGAGCCCGTCTGTGTGTTTTGTGAGTCAGCTCCGCGGAGTGCTGACTAGCCACCGGGCTGTGGCAGGCAGCCGGATGTTCCTGGAGGGACGATACGAGCCGCGACCGGCCGCTATCTATTGGTAACAGGCGGGCGGATGGTGACCAGGGTCGTCCGCCCCTACCCTGGCCCGCAGCCCCGCCGTGCCGGTCGGGCGCTACTCTGTGATGAGAAACGGTTAGTGATTGTCTGCACTGGGACGTCGATGCGGGCTGATCTCTGCACTAGGCCGTACTGTTTGTGTTCGGCTCGCACCGACCATGCGCTGGACGGCGCTGGGCTACTGCGCAGCGAGCTGTCCCGATCTGGAGCGGAAGCGCATTGCGTGCCGCCGCCCGCCGAGCTCTCCGCCGCGGCCGGCACCGCTGGCAGAGAGAAATCGGCCGTCTCCGTCGCCTCTCTCCGCAGCGTGAGGGACGGACCGGCGGCCGTCAGACTGCCGATGGGTGGCGGCTGCTGCCCGCTGCACGGCAGATCGACGCCCGAGTGGTCAGAAACCGACCGGCCGGCGGTCGCGGAACCGGCCGCCGCCGCCCACACTGACACGCGTCCCATACTGGGCCGCGGCCGGCCGGCTGCCGCGGAGGGCGGTGTCAGACGAACCAGCCGGTGTATAGTGTCGATGTTTTGTCCGCTGACTACTACCAGTGATTGCTGTCGTCCCAACCCAGCCCGATCTGTGTAGGCATGTGCCATGCCCGGGCCCAGAGACGGCGTTGAACCCGTGGTGGGCTCGCCTTCTCGCCGCCGCCCATTGTTGGTCTGTGGTGAACCATGACGGCGCTTGATTGCTGGCGGTGCGTCGACCTGGCCGGGTCAGAGGTCACAGGTCAGAGGTGCCCCGCGCCGCGCCGCCGTCGGTCGACCGGGTCACCGCGCCGACCGACTGAATCCCATCGGCAGTCAGAGGTCACCAAACCGGTGGCGCTCAAACCGGCCCAGTTCGCGGCGCTGGACGGTGCCGGCTGGGGCTGTCGTGCGGGCTCGGGACGGATACAATTACAGTTATCTACACACAGGATACAGATGTGTAGCCGCAACAGGTGGCATTCGTCATCGCTTGTGCTGCTGCTGTCGTGGCGACACATGGTTTTCGGCGTTTGTAGCGGCAGAGCCGTTAGCCGGGAAGGAATTAAATCGTGATGGTAACCTGTGAGTTGTGTTGATTAGGACATGTTTTGCTCGCTGTTTATACAATTTCATGGCTGAAAATGAAAATTACGTAATCCAGCTTAGTCTGTAGCTACTTCATTTTACCGCCTTGAAGGCTACCAGGAGTTCTAAACGGTGCGCCAAAATTTACCAGAAAGTCAGGAGTGGTAACTGGTTTTTGGTATTACAAGACCGTTTACAATGTTTATCAATGTTCATCTAGCATTACCTCACTTCCGCAATAATTCCGCTCCAAGTGTCGTCGTGAGTCATGAAAAGGAGACGTGACTCATGCATTGCTTTTGTCTTCTGCTGCAAAGCTCCAACGGTTTATGCTGAGCCGTGGTGTACAGAAATCAAAGGCCTTGCAGGGCCAGATGCAAATGAAATGGATGGCATCCGTGCTGGATCTCTCTCTCTCTCTCTCTCTCTCTCTCTCTCTCTCTCTCTCTCTCTCTCTCTCTGCTCTGCTCTGCTCTGCTCCTGCTGCTCCTGCTGCTCCTGCTGCTCCTGCTGCTCCTGCTGCTCCTGCTGCTCCTGCTGCTCCTGCTGCTCCTGCTGCTCCTGCTGCTCCTGCTGCTCCTGCTGCTCCTGCTGCTCCTGCTGCTCCTGCTGCTCCTGCTCCTGCTCCTGCTCCTGCTCCTGCTCCTGCTCTGCTCTGCTCTGCTCTGCTCTGCTCTGCTCTGCTCATCTGTTTTGCTCTGCCCTGCACTGTTCTATAATGCTCTGCAACTCTTCTCTGCTTGCTCTGCTCTTTTTTGCTCTGCTCTGCTCTATTCTGTTTTGCTCTCTCTCTTACCAGCCCGAAAGTCATGAAGTCCTGTATACGCTGCCCGTTCCATCGCCGTGTTGACGGTCACTACTGACCCATACCGCACGCTGCCCTCCCCCGGCCGACCGGACGAGTGTCACAGACCGACAACAGTACGCGGAGGGGTGTGGTCAGCCGTGCAGCCGGGCTGCACACCCGGGTGGGGATGCGACGAGGGACGCTTGGTCAGAGGTGTGATACGAGTGTTCGCTATGAACCCTGCTGGGCGATGTGTCTTGGTGTTCTTATTTGGGAGCGAAACTTGCAGCCGGAAGGAACAAGAACGATTCACTGTGTGGCTGTTATAAATCGCCGCGATTCTTTCCACGGAGATCAGATACCACATTTTATTTCGGTGGGATGTGAGAATTGGTTGAGGAAAGCTGTTTAATATTCAGACTGCGGTCGTGTGTTCTGCTCCGGGGTGACGGCAATGCCACCTGCCGGCCAGGTACCGAGTTCATAGTCGGGAAGTAAGTCCAGCGGTGGCGGACCGACCGCCGACAGAACCGTCGCTCGGTGGTGGCTGGGGAGCGACAACAGTGATAATCGCCTGTTCGTGTCATTGCAGCTCGCTCACAGATTAAAATTTGCAACTACGGCTTCTCACTATCTGGGATGAGGCCATAGTCAGCCATAGCCATAGCCAATAGCCATAGCATAGGATATAGGCCCAGATAGCTTTGTATGGAGTCTTGACTTGACTCGCCCTTCATCCATGGACTGCAATAGCTTTGGACGAAACACTGTTCTCTCTTTACAGGTCGACTTTTTAGGTTCCTGATCCCCTTTTCCCCAGGTTAACATCCCCCCGGAAAGATCAGAGCCTAGTCACCGACCTCTGCCCGGCACGTGCGGCGGCTGAGTCTCGCGTTCTCCGCCGCCGGCTGGGGCAACCGCTGCGCTGCTACCTCCGCCGCCGCTGTGGCCCAGATGTTACAGGCTACAGCCCGCAGCCGATCTCCGGGTCGGCAGAGGCGGCGGGAGGCCACCAGTTCAGCCGATAGGGTCTTAGTGCGGCGCTGCAGTCAGAAGGCAGTGCTGCAGCATTGCTCCAGGCCAGTGATGATTCCACCACTGCAACTTAGACTGCTGCTGTATGTGATAGCAATACGGTGGAGTTTTTGAGACAATTGGTGGCATGAACTGCAATTGTAGGTACCCTATTTCATCTGCCCCGTCGTGTACGAGCCGGCCTATCTTCGGCAATCGCACCCACCGGACGTGACAAACTACCACCCACGCGCTATCACGGTGTGTGGCGGTGCCCCGTGTCGGTCCCCGCGTCACTTCCCAGTCTGTCGTGACACGCCACGCCGTAACCGTCACGATTCTCTGACGCCGGCGACAGAGGTGACCCAGGAAAGTCGAGCACCCGACCGGACCGGCGGTACTGAGCTCCGCCTGCCTGTCCCGGCTGTCTCAGACCCGCTTCAGTGCCGCTCGGACGGCGCTACGACGTGCTGCAGCGCCGAGCTCCGTGCCGTGCTCGTGTTCCGTGCTCGGCGCTGTGTTCCTACTCAGCTCGTGGGCTCCGGTGCGCTCACGTGCGCGCATTGCTTGCCCGGCACGTGCGCGTCGCGCCGCTCCACAGGAGGCCGAGCGTGTTTGTTGGCGGCCCCGCTGCCAAATCTCCGTCATTGGCGGCGGCCGTGCCGAAATATCGCGCACCACGCTCCGCTGCCGGCAGCGGCGGCGACAGCTGGGGCACCTGCCCGGCGCCTGCGCGGCTGACGCCTCTGTCCGACCGCCGAGCGGGCCGGGTTGCAGGCGGGGCGGTCAGAGCGGCGGCCGGCGGTTCCCGGAGCGCACCGAGATCGGATCTGCTCCGAGACGGTCACGGCGCGGCTGGTGACAGCCGGTGACCCTGAGAGGCGTGTGACCGACCGACAGCGACAGCGCTCTCCGCCGGCGGAGCGGCCGAGCGGGCTAGTCGGCGACCGAGCGCCGCCGCCGCCCCAGCCGCGGGGCTTCCGCGGTCGGCGGCCGCCGCGCATACCCGGCCGCCATTAGCGAGTGCGTGCCGCCGGAGCTGAGAGCCCGGAGCAGTCGGCCGACGGGCGCCGCCCGCTCGGAGAGGAGGTGATCGCCAGCCGGCGCGGTGTGGGCGCAGGTGTCGGACGGAGCGTGACAGTGGTGGGCCGGCGCTCAGACAGCTCCGCCGGAGCCGGAGCCGGAGCCGGAGCCGGAGCCGGAGCCGCAGCTCCAGTGCTGCCAGGGGAGCGGAGGTGAACGGAGCCAGTCGCCATGGGAGCTGAGCAGAGCGCGGCCGCCGGCCACCAGCAGGCTGCAGCGTCAGCGGCCGCCGCCACTCAGGTGTCTCAACAGACGGCTGTGAAGGAAACACCGCCGGCGAAGGTAGGAGCGGCTGTGGGACAGATACAGACCGATGTATCTGCGTACCATGGTTCCCGTCCATCGGATGGGACATTCGCTGCTTGGCTTGCATTATGGCTATTGCATCAGTTTTCAATCTAAATTATTGTTTACGTTCCGCCCTTGCCACTTGTTTCAGCAGATTTCGTTTTTTTTTTACACTGTGTTAATAATTCTGTCACATTTTGTATCAGACGGCTCAAAAATGTACGCCCTCCCCCCGACATCGTTTTTATGCTACTGTTAGGTCACCTCGGAGTGAGTCATCTCCGAGGTTAATAGTGGCTTGCATTATTATCTACCTGGAATCAGAAGAACGTTTTCTTTTGCCAATGGTTTCACGTGGCATTCACCAATAAGTCTTACGGCTCCATCTTGGTCAAGGTGACGAGGTCTGTAAACGATGAACGTCGTCGAGCATTAGGCTCAAACGATCACCGAATGGGACCGCTAGGATGCTCCTTTTCACGTTCCCGTTGGGAATGATTGAGGCAAGATGGTACAGCTAAAACTTCCACTTTGGTCTCATCCCTCTACTTTGAACCGTTGTTTGTGAAGGCCATTTTATCTCCTCCTCTGTTCCGTCTTTGCACCATGCACCGCTCAATCTCACCCCGGTGCTACGGCCCGACCCGCGTCTGGCTACCGTGACCTCACGATCCCGCCTGGCACTGGGCCCGCCGACCCCGATCCCCTGCGCTGTTGGCCAGGCACCACCCGCCGTCCGGCTCGCAGGGAGGCCGCCGGTGAGCGAACACAATCACCTCTGCGGCAGGCCACCGGGCACGGAGCTGTACTTTGCAGGGTAGCCGACACAGCTTGAAGGGGTGCAGGGCTCCACGTCAGGGTGAATCACGTGACCTGCAGACTAGCAGGGGACACAAGTGTGCGCCCGAGGGCCGGGAGGAATGGTTGCAAAATGTGTGACCTGACGTGTGGAGTTGACATACGGCCGATATTTTCCCGTGTTATGACGGCAGAACAGCTGTGTGTCGACACGGCGATCAGGGCGGGCTGTGCTCGGTGGCATTGCTCCACTTCGCTGCGAGTGAATGTAATGCACTGCAGGCGTGAACGGTGAAGCAGCCTTGTGTGGAATTTGCTAATACTGCGCAATCCTTCACTTATAATATATGAGTCAGTTTTCCGTAAATAGCATCAAACGGGTGCCAATGACCTCTGCATCTCGGGCGCTCTGACACCCAAATCATCATCATTACCAAATTACAGCGCCACATCTCATTTGACCTTCATCGTCAATCGCCGGCGACACGCCCGTCTGTCGTCCTTTTACCATCTCCCCACACCGGCTGTCATTCTGATCCCGTCTGTGATTGCCGTGTCGCGTGACGGCTGGTGCTCCGGAGAGGGCGGACCGGCCGGGCACGGCACGGGTTTTGTCCAGGGCGGGGCTCGCGTCAGGTCGCTACTGGCCCTGTTACTCCTCCCAGTCTGTCGCTCGTTCCATGAATGGTTTCATGGTCCACCAGGCACTGACCACCAGCCCGTTTTTACGGTTTGCTGGTCTGTGGCTGACCCCAGCAGCGTCACGGTCATAGGCGGGTCTTTCTCTCAGGCCAGGTCTATCTCGTGGGCCCTCCATCCCCTCCCCTGCAGGACGGTGTTTTTGGTGGCCCACTGCCAAAGGTCGCCGCTGGCGTTGTCCTGACTTCTTCCAGGGCTGTGCCAACTGGTGGACGTCAGGGTCGCTCGGGGGCACCGGCCCCCGCGGCTGGCGGCCGGGCCAACAGCTCGGACCGCGGCCAACCACGTGACTGACTGCAGAGAGGGGAGGGGTGGGAGCTGCTCTGCCGTCAGGGTCGGAGGTCGCTTGGCTGGCTGTCAGTGATCAGGGAATGGTCAAACAAAGTGTGGTTTTGCGAAAAATATTGTGGCGTGCGCTGTCTCAAGAATGGTTCAAAGTTCGTAATGTCTGATGCATAGATGCGGATTGTGGTATCTGCTGTTTACTTGGACGCTTCTAAGGCCGAAGACTAAAAGGAAGAACATTTGTTCCTTGTTGCCTAGCTAGTTATTATTAATGTTGCAAGGTCCTTCACAGGAAAATGATAAACATCGGGACTAGTTTTGTCGTTATCGTCATCACGAGACCGCAGTTTCTACCTGGTTTTCGCTGCCCGATCGCTCAGCCCATGCTCTTTTACCGTGACTTTGAAATCATCCTGCAGTGAAAACACGACACTGAAAGTAGATAGATTTCCTTATCGGCTTACTTATCATCACATTTGTTTATGTACGTCTGGTAGTTTCCCTCAGTCATTCATTCCTCTTGAATCGTTTTTATGGAGTATTTTCTGCTGCCTTTCTTTCTAAAGATCATTGACCTTGATAAGTGTCTGTTCCCTATCCAGCCGTCTGAGCCGCCTTTAGAAGAGCTCTGCTGTTCATCAGACGTGATGTGGGCCATCTGTGGCTCTCAGATGATCGCTGATCTTCAGATACACTGATCGTCAGATACACTGCCCTTCATCGCAGATGGATGTCCCAGGTGTGACGAATGGCGAACATTGTCTGAAGTGGTACTTCGGCACCGACAGTTGCTGCTCTCACCGCTGCTCTCACCGAATGGTCTTCTGTTGTAAAAATCCATCGTTTGAAACTTTCCATCACCTGGTTTCTATCACAGACCGTAACTGGCGTCTGAATGATGTCGGCTTTCAGCCGACAGAGATGGCGCTCACTATCTGTCAGAACCATTCGCTGATCTGACTGCGTTTGTCGACGGCCGTCAGAACTTACAGTGCTGCTGGCACAGGTGTCTTCGCGTCAAGCATCGCTTTTTTGCAGCGTTTTGACCTGCAAGTCGGTGGTATGGTGTCTGAGAAACAAGAAGTCCAGAAGCCATACAAGGGCGGTCCGTTGCGTGAAGACGCAGGGGTGGTAGAGGTCCCTGGCCGGCAACCTAGCGTGTGTGGCATTTGAAGGGCTTCTGTGTGGCGAGTTCGGCCGAGTTTCCTTCAAAGGTGGGTGGGTCAGGTCAGTGGCTGACCTGCCTGTCCTGCTGTTCTCCCAACAAGTGGACTGAGGTGTATGGTCCGCCATGCACTGACAACTGACAAGTCACCGAAGTACGACTCGACCTGTCACATGACTGCATGCATGTCTAGAGAAGATCCTCTCCGGCACGCCACACTGCCACAGGTCCTCCCGATCTGCCAAAGTTCCTCCCCGGTCCCCAACAGTGTGACAGGTCCATTCCGATCCGCCACAGTGTGACAGACCGCAGCGGACCGAGCCCGGCCGGCGCTCTCTGGCAGGACGCCCGGTGTCTGCGTGTCGGTCTGCTCGGCCGCCGCCTCGGGCTAGGCCGGTAGTTGGCGGTGTGGTGTCCGAGTGATCAGTGCCGTCCCCTCCTGTGGACTTCCCGCGTGGCCTTCCGGTGCTGTATGGCCACCAGCTGTGGGGCGTTATCGAGACTGTCCACTGTCCGGTGACCGGCCGTGTCCCGTTCGTTCCATATAGAGACTGTACGGTTCCCTTCTGCTGTTCCATTTTCCTGTCTGAGGAATTTATAGCATCCGTGTGACAACACCAAAACGGAACCCTTTCTTTGACCCCCAACCCAGTGCCTTTTCTGCACTACCTCCAGCCTTTTCCTACCTCACCGTGTTTCCCTCTCCTTACGTAAACCCTCTCCCTTGTGTCGATAGGCGTTATCACAAGTGTATTCGCGGCCATTGGGGCGACGTAAGAAAAGAAGAAAACAACTGGCCCCAAGAACTTTAAATTATCAAATAGCATGCACCTTTTCCTTGATATGTAGAGAATTTACCATTAATTGTTAGAGAAAATTGCATTTAAAATCTTCCATTTATGCTTTTTTCATCGTTTGCACAGTATGTTCTTTTACTAAGCTAGAAACACTAATTAGAAATAGTTCCCGCATCATCAAGAACAATAGGGAAGGCTTGAAGTGAATACAATAACCTAAACGGTTTTGTAATCCATGTGAAGACACTTCTAAAATTGCCTGTAGAAATATTAAAGGCAAAAGTTCAACTTTTTCACAAGACGGATGGCTATAAACCTATTCAACGTGTGACAACTCAGCCGGTATATCGTCGCCTACAGCCCAGCTTTCCCTAGTGACCGATAGAGGCGCTGCTATCGATGTCCGCCCGTGCCGCCTAACGGTTGTGTCCTGCGGAAGGCGGCTGTCGCCGGTCCCCGGTTTATTTTGGCCCGACGGCGGCCGGCGGCGGGGGCAGACCGGTCCGCTGGCCGGTGCTTTGTGCCGCACGATGGGTCGACGCCGGCGCCGGCCCGCCCGCCACTCGGTGAGTTGGGTCCGCCTGGGACAGACGGGGCGTGGAGAGTGTGAAGTGGATGTCAGTGGATAGTGCTGGATGTCAGTGGATAGCGGTGGATGTCAGAGTGTGGCAGAGAGTGGATTAGGAGGTCAAAAGATGCCGGAATCGGTGAGTGACCGCAGTGTCGTGGAAGGTGGTATTGGCGACTGCTGTGGCAGTGGACAGCAGCGCTTATATACTGTGTTCATGGACGTATTGACAGCCGATGCGTTTAGATCTAATGAGCTCGTTTATGAGTGAAGCTAAATGGGACCCGTGATCTCATGAATCTCGTCCTCCCATCCTGCCCTCGTCTCGGCGCATGTGTCCGCGGCGTGCTCGGACACGTGCTGTCCGGACTTGTTGTCCGCCGACGTGTGACCGTGTTGTCGCCGCGTGTCGGGCAGCTGCCATCCCATATGGTGTCGCCTCTCCCCTCGCGCCTGGCGCGCTGCCGTCATTCCGCTATCTCCCGAGGGACCACCGGCTGTCGTCAGCGGGCGATGGGCGTCTCTCTGTGCTGTGTCGGTGGCAATGACATCCCGCGCCGCCCCGAGGCATGTTTTGTGTCGTGTCATCGCTCTATGACACGGCTGCATGCCGGGATGCTGTGACGCTATTGTGACGTGATGAGACACCATTGTGGTAAATCTGCGTGTCTGTGACGCGTTGTGACGCTGCCGCTGTAATGAGGCGGCGCGGCTGGGCGGCTCATCGTCACAGGTGCAGCAAGCCCGCCAGCTCTCCCGATCTTTTTATCTTTCCCTGATGTAGCGTCTGACCTGCATCTTGCCTCACTGCCGGGCCGGCCGGTCTCGATGGCGCCTCCCCTCACCTCACCTCACCTCCCCGGCCGGGCTGAGCAGCACTGACCGGCTGGTCGGCCGGTGACCCGCGCTCGCTCCGCCCCGGCCTCAGCGCCCCTCCCTGCCGGCCGCCCTCCTCTCGCCGCCCTCTCCCCGGCCCTCCTCTCCCTGCTCTGTTTTTGCTGTGGCTCTGTGCTGTTGTTCGGCAGTGCTTTCTCCCCTGCCGTGCGGCCCGGCCGGTCAGCCCGCTGCTCTGTCGGGCTCTTCCTGAGAGCAGCAGCTTGCTGGGATAGTTCGATGAACTGCTCCGCCTCTACTCTCCACTCTTCCGCCTCTTGGGTAGCTTTCCTCAGCCGTAGATATATGATAGTATGGAGACCTTATGTAACTTGCATATGGCTGCAGCGGCTCAACTGAACGAAAGCATAACCAAGGAGACTACGCGTTGAGCCACAGTTGGGCTTGATAAACTCCTCCCCTCAGCACAGTCAGGGAACAGAGACGCAGCTGGCAGCTTGCCAGACAGACCACGCGTGGAGCCGCTACGCGTCGGCGACCCTGACCTTCCTACAAACAGTGGCGAGCCGGCATTACTGTCACGTCGGACCCCGGGTGCCGCCCTGAATGCTGTGGTGTTTGTATCGGTATCCGTCGCTTTTATCGAAAGCTATGATGTTTACAGAGTTCTCCTTGATACATGATACCATGACAGGTATCTGATGTTGATATGCTCAGCGATCGTAGCCTTCCGGTGGTGTGGGCAGGACAAGGCCAACCCCCATCGGACAGAGGGGTTTTAGCGGTGGTCGGACTTTGCGGTAGCCACGTCATCACGATAGTGGCGGGGGACTGATACCGGGCGTTGTCCGTCGAACCGCGGCCCACAGCTAGTCTCGGGTCGTGAGTCTACGCCAAGGCTGGCGCGAAGGCCGTGCCGTGACTGTGTCACAGGCTGTGACAGCGAACTGTGATGACAGTGTGACAGTGCTTGTGGTTTGTGGTCGGCTGTGATTTTGTGGTAAGTGGTGGTCTCTCGCTGCGGTTGCTGTCAGCTGGTGACGCGGTTGGCTATGCTCAGCCGCTGCTCATGTTCACCTCTAATTTGACTCGCCTGCGAGTCACACCCATATCAGGCTCGTCATCTATTCCTGCCTATAGTGTCTCGCATCTTCTCACATGAGTCACATGATTCCCGCACTTGTATGGTTTTTGGCGCACTGTTTTCGCCGCCCGTTAGACCGACTGGTTGAATCAGTCCCAGTTGACGTTTTGGCGTTGAAACCCGTTCTGCTCGGGTGTCACTGACGACAGCCGGTCAGGGAGACTGCCCGGAGGTGCAGGGGGGGGGGGGGACTCGGTCCCAAGGGGCGTGGTCTGGTCTCCAGTAGGCGGAGTTCATTGATAGAATTTGATTCACGGAGAGGAGGGTTTCATATTTCAATGCCTTGCAGGTTCTAGAACTTTGTTTTTGCACTGGTCTCACGTTTCTGTTTATAGGTATAATTTTGGGTATGGTAAGATCGGTTTAATTGAAATTGAACCATTTCTTTGATTCATCCTCTCATGAGCCAAGGTTTATGATAGAACGTCTGAAGTCTGAACCGTCGATAGACGATCGTCTTCAGTCGGCTATAGCGAAACTGGCATCGCAGTTACTAACTATTATCATATGCGAACTCGAACTGTTATCAGTTCTTAAAGTGGCCACCCAGTAGACGCATTTAGGAATAGAAGTCCCCATACTAAAGTGGATTTACATGGTGTGATGACGTTAAGGATGACTGATGTGTGAATTGCGGCATAGTTTGCGGTGCCTGGCTTTAGGTTGTGGGACGTTTGTCATATTAGCTTGTGAAATATGTGTCAAGAGCGGGTTTAGTATGTCACTTTCCCGACTCCCGAGTCAATGACTATGGTGCGGCTGTCATAAAGCTCTTCTCGTCACCCTTGCCGACTATCGCTGTCCTACCGTGGCGGTCACCGCTCGCCAGTGCCAGCCCACCGACCGGCCGACAGGAGCTGAGCGATGGCCAATCGGTGCCTGTCACGGACCGACGCCCGCGACCGCTCAGCGGACCGGCAGTCCCTCTCCCGTCCTCTGCTGGGCTGGTAATAGCTCACTCTCGAGTCCCAACTCGACCACGAGCTCCAACCTCCAACCCTAAACTCCAAGCCTCGAAGCCCATGCGTCGAGATCTGACCATCCGGGAGAGATGACATTGACTGGCCGAGTTTGAATGGCGACGCTTCGGTCGCTGACCCTTGCTCTGGCTCCGACTCGTCCCTGCAGAACCGGCGCGGTTCCGCCGGCTCGGCCGCTACCGTTGCCCAGTTGGGCTATCGAGGCGGTGATCGCGCTCTAGTCAGGCCGGTGAGGGTCGGGTACCCCTTGCAGGGAGACTGTGGCTGGGCGCTGAATATGGCTCTACTCTGCACTATCTGTCCAGTTAGGTTGGTGACGGCGGGGTCGGTACCCCCTGTAAATTAGTAATATTGGTGACGTGTTCGACTTCGTGTTTTAGGGTAATTTTGTCGCTTGCTCAGAAAAGTGCCTATGCTATATGTAGAATGTAGATCGATAGAATCTAAGTTATAAGATATTGAAAATTTGCTGGATTCTAAAGCCTATTCCACAAATTCAGAGGACCAAAATTCACCGCAGTCCATCCAAATCATGACCAGCTCACCGTTATCGGCCTCACGGCTCGCCATTCCCCGCAGTTCGTGTTGTATCATCTCTCCTCTCCACCTCATCCTCATGCGATACAGCACGCCGCGCCGCTCGTTACCGCGGGTTTCACCCATGACCTGTGACCGTGTCGACCTCCGCCCCGACCCTACCCTTCCCTGAGTACCCATCCCACTGGGTGGTCCGATCAGTGCACCCGATACCGCTCCTTCCCCGCGCGGCGCCGGGTTGGATGGTATCAGATGACTGTGCGTCTGTTTGTCTGTGGTGTTTGTATGCGAGTGTCCCGGTGTGGGACCGCCTGTGAAGGCACACGCTGCGACAAACGCGTGGGTGGGTTGAACAGAAGGATCAGTGATCTGATCTGCGCGCCGGCAGAGATGCCATTCACACGAGAGGAGAAAGTCGTGTTGTGTTGCGCCAGCTGCTGGGTGTTTTGTGAGCGCGGCGATTATCACAGTTCGCTGTTGATGAATTTACAGTTGTGCTGACCTCGTTCATGCACTTAGGCTGTTGATTCTCTACAGATAGCCCGCCATTAGCTCCAACTTTCATGACGCCACCAAGGTCCTAAAACAAAGGCGCCACCTTACCTCTCAACAATCATAACAAATAGCTGCAATTTTCACATCAGAACGACATCGCATCGTAACGACGTATCATTTGTTCCCATTGCGTCTGCCCTTCTGTCCTCGCTCGCTCGTCCGTTGACCCCGTCTCCATTTTCAGCCGGGTACGCCGTCTCGCTTCGACGCGGTGCGCGCTCTTGATGAGGACGAGAACTGGAGAGAACGCACCGAGGTGATCACCAAGCACGACCACAACCTCAACAAACAGCTGGCCAGGGACATCATCGAGCAGATCGTCGACAGCGCCGCCAGGTGAGAAAACGGAGAACTAAGGCCGGGGAGATAGATACTCGCCATGTGTGGAAGCAAATCTACGCTAACTGTGCGCTGAAATGACTCTGAGTGACGACTGAGATGTATGCTGTTTGTCGTAACGTTGCGGCTCGTGCAACTGCACAGTCGACGAATGTGACTCAGGCTCACTTTGCGTGACGTTTTAACATGACGTGCTTCTGTGTGCGTTACGGCTTCTCGGCAGAGCGGTTGACATTTACCCCGTGGTAGGTTTACCGTGCTGGTTTACTTAGCCGTGCTGTTCTTCCAACCATGCGGCGTCGTTTCTGATGTATGTATGCGTCGGTAATGTAGCCAGTGCGCCAATATGTGGTAGCCAATGTACTGTGCTTTTTTGGTCTGTGCCTTGGATCGCGTGCTTTGGCGTCTGGTCGGATTGTATGTTTATCTGTTCCGCTAGTCCCATTGTCACCTTTACCACACCACCCTTCACCCATCTCGGTAGATCAGACGAGTCGCCGCTGCATCAAGCAGCACTGGGTGTGTTACACCACCCTTATACCCATGTCTCTCGGACAATTCTGACCTCCACCCCGTTTTCAGCACGCCCACCGAGAGCTCGTCTTCCGTGTCGTTCGCCACCGTCTCGTCTAACCCACCGGCTCCGGTGCTGCCCGGCACACTACCGGACGTGGTGCGTGTGGCCGCAGCCTCACCGCGAGACGACACCGACTCCGGCGACTCCTCGGGTGAGTCTGGGACTTTGACTCTGACTCTGACTCTGACTTTGACTCGGTTTTTGGTGAGGGAGAGGGGGAAGGTATGGATGAGGGTGTGGGGATGCAGGTGTTGTGCTGGTGTGGTGAGGTGAAGCAGGAAAACAGTGCAGGAACATTACATGCACGGTCATTACCACTGCCGGCCGGCAGACGAGGACGTTGTCGATCATTTTTGATATGTTGTAGAAGTTGTCTCTGGTCTTAGGACGAGATGCTTCAAGACTGCTGCGCCAATACGCAAAACCCGCGGACCTGTCCACTGCCCAGTGTTTACCCGTGACTCGGGTCTGGGGCAATGGGCATGGTCACTGGTGCAATCCTAAACCCACGGGATGTCCACTCTTATGTCCACGGGAGTTTACTAGGGATGCCATGTATACAACCTTAGCTGACTGAAGGCTTGGGAGCTCATGTCTGGGAATGGGACGGATCGTTTTCACAGTCGTTGGCTAGTGCCACATGACTTGACTCAAGCCCTAAACAGTGACACACATAACATCAGCTGTGACGTGGATCAGTAAACAGCTTCACACTCGGTAGAGTGTAGGCTCAGTCCTCTTGTGTAAACGGTACGGAGATTTACCAGGGTGGCTCCTGAGTTTGGCTTTAGTCATGGTCCGTTTCTGTATGCATATACTGAGTGGTTGCGTCTGACCATGATCTGACTAAAGGGTGGAGTTATTGAGCTGTTTGTCACGAACAGCTAGTGTGAGCTGTGGTAAACGATGGGCCGGGGAATTCACGCTGAGTCAGTGCACAATGCTCAGTCGGGCTGCTTTGTTTAAATGGGCTTTGCATTAACCACGACAGAAAGAAACGGCTAGCACTTCGTTATTGGCCCTTAGTGCTTGTTTTGTCAACTTGTGTCACTTTTCATGCCCTGATACCGACTGGCGAATTCTTACTGCTTACGCTTAGTACCATGACGGAGTTGCTCTTGCTTTTCATCGCGCTCTGTCACTGACTTTGTTACCGTCGTTGACGGCTGAGTGGTGCGTGTGAGCTTTTCATTCATTCTGCTTCAGAGTACGTTTTCTCTGTCTGGCGCACTACACTGTTTCCGCTTTGACTCGTTTTTGTCAATTTTGTGCTATATATGTGGCCAATGATCATTTCCTCGCTTTGATGTAATTCAGCTGATTGCCTTTTTACCACCTGACCGCAACTATAGCCCGCTTACATACCCCAGCAGGTATAAGTGCGGAGCTCAAGTGTCCATTGAAGTCATCAAGTCACGCATCCTCAATTACTGGACAATGGACATCCTCTCCTTCTCCCTCGTCATTTGAGAATTCCATCAGAACGTGTTCAGTGTAGGTAGACATGGTGATGGTGTCTCGGTGACTGAGTGGGCCATCTTTCGGTAGTGCCCGCCATGCCGGCGGGGGTGGCGGCGGCACTGGCGGCGGCCGGGCCCACTGCTATGGCGGCAGTGCCCGCCGGGCGGCCGAGGGCGGGTGAGACGTGTGCTCTGTGTGTTTGTTTGTTGGTCTGTGTGTTTGTTGGTGAGTTTGAAGTGGATAACATACCTATTGGATAGCACGTGACGGCCAGTTTGGAACAGGAGCCGTCACGTTGTTGTGTGGAACTAATCGAGCTGGTTTGGGGTGATGCTCTGTGATACTGACTGGTGTCACACTAGCCTCTTCTGGTTCCCGCGAACTGATGAGACGGTCTCGCGGGAACCTGACCTTCTCTAACCTCTGAAATAATGGCACCTAAGTCCCCACAGACTGATGGGACTGTCTCGGGGGAACCTAACGTGCCACTACGTTGGTGCGTGTCGCGAATCTTGCCGGCACGGTGCATCGGAAAGCCATTTCTGAGCGGTGGTCTCTCGTCTGCACTGTCGACCCTCACTAACGTTTTGTGTGTTGATACTGACTTGTTCTATAATGCTGCTCCCGAGTGTGTGTTGACTGTTGTGCACTGCTAATAACATTCATTAGTCCCACCTGCTTTGTTAAAATAAAAGTCCACACTATCCCCACCCTTACCCTATAACAGAAGTGGACCTCACGGCAATATGCGTCCTGTCTCTATCACGATTCTTCCTTACTGACAGCTCCCTCTGCTATGTCCCAGAGTGCGATTCTTCCTCGCTGACAGCTTCCCCTGTTCTGTCCCAGAGCTAGTGTTCCTCACTGACAGCTCCCCTTGCATGTCCCAGAGTGCGATTCTTCCTCGCTGACAGCTCCCCCTGGCCTACCCGAAGTACGAGTGCTCCTCGCTGACAGCTCCTCTGTCCTGACAGATCCTGTTCTGTCTCATAGTACGAGTGTCTTCTCACTGACAGCTCCCCCTGTTCTTTCCTATTCTGTATCAGAGTACAACTCTGCCCACTGACAATGCTATCTCCCTGTTCTGTCGCAGAGTACGAGTCGGCCTCGGAGCAGGAGGACGCGCCGGCGGCTCCGTCGACGCTGCGCTCGGAGACGTCTCTGCTGGCCGACGAGCTGCTCGGCCTGAGTCTGCAGACCCCACTCAAACCGGGCGCACCGCCGCGTCCCCAGTCTTCCTCCGAGCAGAAGCCGCAGCAGCAGTGGACGTTAGACGACCTGCCGCCGCCGTCCCCGCTGCAGGAGCTGATTGCCGAGACTGACGCGCTGCAGGTGTCCTCTGCGGCGCCCCGGTCGGGTGAGACAGGGGAGCGCGCCGCGCCGGTGGTAGAGACAGAGGAGGCTGCGGCTGAGGGAGCGACGGGAGAGAAGGGAGAGAGTGAAACGGAACCTCCAGCTCTTCCGGAGCCGGCTGTTGTGACAGAAGAGTGCACTCCGAGCACAGAAGAGCACACTCCGAGCACGGAAGAGTGTATTCCGGCTCCGGTAGAGCCCTCTGTGGCCCAGGAGACGCTCCCCGCTCCAGAGGAGCCAGCGCCGGTCGCTGAGGAACCGACCCCCGCTGTTGCACCGACCCCGGCTGTTGAGTCGGTCACCGTTCAGGAGGAACCCGCTCCCACTCCACAGGAGGAGCCTGCTGCTACTGACGCCGAACAGCCGCCGGCACAGCCCGAGTGCGACGCAGAGCCTGCCTCGACTGAGGTCAGAGCTGACTCACCACCGATCAGGGCTGCTTCTCCGCCGATCAGGGCTGCTTCTCCACCAATCAGGGCTGCTTCTCCACCAATCAGAAGTGCTTCTCCACCAATCAGAAGCGCTTCTCCGCCCATTAAAGCTACTACTCCACCAACAAGGAGCGACTCGCCACCCATCAGAAGTGCTTCCCCGCCTATCAGAGCCGCTTCTCCGCCAATAAGGAGCGCCTCTCCACCTATCCGCTCGGGCTCGCCGCCTATCCGCTCGGCCTCTCCGCCCATCCGCTCGGGCTCTCCCCCCATCCGCTCGGGCTCTCCGCCTATCCGCTCGGGCTCGCCGCCTATCCGCGCGGGCTCGCCGCCTATCCGCTCGGGCTCACCGCCTATCCGCTCGGGCTCGCCGCCGATCCGGCCGGCCGGCGCCATGACTCAGACCGGTGATGAGGACGAGCCAATTCCGCCCAAGGTCGGATACAACCTGGACTTCCTCGACGACCCCAACTTCAACCCGTTCACTACCGGCTCGGGCATCAAGCTCAGCCCGCCGCCGTCACCCAAGGCGAGCCTGCCGCCGCTGAAGGCTGCCAAGACCAAGAAGCAGCGCGAGGCGGCGCCGGCTGACCCGGCTCCTGCGGAGACCAATGGTGTGGGCAGCTCAGACGGGGGCTCGGCAGAGCCTGCCAACGCTCCGGAACAGACTGAGGAGCCGGTCAAACCGCCCGCCAAGAAACCCGTGGTGAAGAAGCCGGTGCGGCCGGTGAGGAGACCTCTAAAGAAGAAGGTGGTGGAGCCGCCCCCGGAGCCGACTCCGGCTCCGTCCGAGGAGAACGGCCGAGCGGACAGTCCGCCGCTGGCGCCGCCCTCAAAGGGCTACAACCTCGACTTCCTGGATAATTGCGACGACCCCAACTTCAACCCGTTCGCCACAAAGTCGGCGGTGGCTAACTCTCCCACCGGCTCGCCGACCGCCGCCAGAAAGGTGGCCAACTCCCCGCCGCTGCCTGCCCGATCGGCGGCCAAACAGTCGCCGGTCAAACCGGCCGCCAAGGCCGCTCCGCCGCCCGAACCGGAGCCGGAGCCGGAGGAGCCTGAGCCGCAGCCGGAGCCCGCAGAGGAGCCTCAGCCTGAGGAGGCCGCAGAGGAGCCTGCCGCGGAGCCGGAGGAACCAATGGATGTGAAGACGGAGCGACCAGATCCGTTGGGTGGTGGGGACGCGTCTACTTCAGTCCGCTCTGAGGCCAGCCGAACAGCACTGCTGGACACAGGTCAGTGGCAGACTGCGTGGGACGTGGAGTGGTAGGGCTAGTTGGGAGGGAGGCCAGACGAAACTGGTCCGTCGTGGGGATACTGGACTGGTGGGGCTGTTCACTGTTCAGGGATATAGAGTCTGGCTTGGTCAGTGAAAATGGAAAGGTTGGACTGGTGTGGCCAGTCCGTGAGAGTGAGAGCGCTACTAGTGGGCACTATGATTACGGAGCGAGCGAAGCGAGCGGAGTCTTACGTAGAATAACGGAAATTTCTGAGTATGAGCGGCCGGCCGGCCGGCCGGCCGTGGTCACGCTTTTACGAGGCTTATATCTCAGCAACCACTTGACCGATTTACATGCGGTAATTTTTGCGGGGTAGCTTCATTCCTTCTACCGAGTATTGGACTATTCCCGATGCATGTGGGTGACCCCTTATGCACGTGCCACGTGCAAAACGAAGAGGTGTCACTTTTGTAATTGTTGCAATATCTCGGTAACTACTTGGCCGATTGCGCTGAAAGTTGGCATGTAGGTAGGCACCCACTAGGCACTGCATATCCATGTGCCAGAGTTGGGGTGCTGCTGCACGTGCGCACGTGCAGGGGGCGTTTCCAGATCTCGAGAACGGCTCGACCGATGGCGCTCAAATTTGGTACATGGTTAGGGACCGGTTAGTAGGGTGCCGTGCAAAAGTCAGTTGGGACCCATTTTGCACGTGCGCACGTGCAGGGTGCCGCTTCCAGATCTCGAGAACGGCTGGGCCGATTGTGCTCAAATTTGGCACATCGCTAGAGACCGGTTAGTAGGGTGCCGTGCACAAGTCAGCTGGAGGTACCCCCTCGAAATTTCGCACGTGCAAGGCTCACCCTCTCGCTCGCTCCGTTAGTCGCCCCAAAAGGCGCTATACTGGTAATAGTATCGAACTGATTATATGTGTCCAATATATGTCCTGGTCGGAATTTCATGTAATAACTACGGATATGCGTAGCCCCCTCCCCTCAATTAACTTCGTGTATTCTCCCTCCATTGCTGCACCGATCCATGTTCTCTGTTTTGTATTCTTTCATAACAACGTGCCAATTTCTCTAACGTATCGCTGTCCTCCACCGCAGCGCCTCTGGACTTTGGTGAAGTAACTGGTAGTACCATCAACGACCAAGAGATGGCGTCGGCTACCAACGACCAGTTTGTGGAGGCCACCAACTGTGAGTACGGCCGGTAGGCGCGCGCGCGCTAGGTGCCATTCTTGTCACGTACTGATTTTATGTCGAGGCCAGTTACGAAATCACCAGTGTCCTCTCGGGCTGATTGAGTGGTGTATTTTGGCGGGCGTTTTAACGAACTGCCTCGTAGACATCCCGCTACTAAACCTGGAAGATGTGTGGGTCGGCGGTTTTTCGCCCAGGTGATGGTTGTGGCTCTGTTGAATATATTATGGTGGTAGCCGTTAAGCTGAATTCAAACCCGCATTCCAACGGCTTGTTTCCCAATTTAGCAGCAGGACACCGCCGGCCGGGCTCGCCCTGGACTTCCCGGGTGTGAAACTAAGGCAGCTGTGTGTGATGGGCCATTAGACTTGCGCCACCAGCCAGTAATAGGTCCAGTCTAGCTGGATATTGGAGATGGATGGAGTGGCGGGCAGCTGCCCCGGGAGACGGGCCACCCTGACCCCCATGTCGTGGTCATTTCACCCCTGGTGCCCCCGCGGGGATTGGGGCACCTCTCCGTATCCCCTGCATTCCTGATTTTGAGTTCCGTGCGTGACTGAAGAACAGAGATCCGCGCGCCCCGCCTGGACTCGTCTCACCCAGTCGGGACCCGTTTTTAGCCCTGTCCCCGGCCCTCGCTCGTTGACGTTACTCTGACCTTCGCCCCGCCCGGTCCGGCCCGGACCGACGTCAGCTGTATGGTCGGAATGGACCGCGGCCTGCGGACCCCACAGCCTCTGTGCGTCCCGAACGTCCCGAGCGCGGTCAGATCCTCACTCGATGTCCTCAGAGTGAATATGTAACAACACGCTGCGCCGAGAGCGTTATGATGCCCAACATGACTGCACGATCTCGTATCTTGCAGCACAATGGTGATCTCAAGGCCGCGCGTATGGAATGGCGTCTTGGTAGCTCTGTGCACTATCGCATTTTGCATCATGGCGCTGTGCATTCTAAGTGAAACTCCGACGTATTTTATGCAGTCTGACAGGCAAAATGCAAGACATGTAGACATGCCGGTAGGAGCCGGATCTCGAGTTTCGGATAGCAAGGAGCACCTTGGTAGATTGCAGTTAACATGTCTTGCACTGTTGCATTTACCTGGTCCGCACGCATCAATATTAAGAGCGCTTTGCAAGCGGAGCCTGCGTACGCCGATTTCTTTTGTGATTTTCTAGGCTAGTTACTTGATATTCGTATTGTGTAAGGCTCTGTCCCTCAATACGAGTCTACTGTTGACTTGCGCAATGCACATACTGCTGACTGCACAAATGCACGTGCATCGGCTGCTCGACACCACCTTAAATCGTCTCTTTGACACTACTTTGATCGCTCCGTAACGCCCAACTCTTTTCGGCAGTTTTCCAAGACCCGTCGGCGCTGGACCGTCTGGCAGAGCACAGGGACGGACGGCTGGCTCCCAACATCGCGCGGAACTCGCTCTACGTCAAGTTTGACCCCTTGCTCGGCCGGCCGAGCGTTCTGCCCGAGATCCAGCGTCTCACAGAACGGTGAGTACCCGTGTGGGTCTCAGATACTGTGGGTGGTTTCAGTGACTGAGTGGGAAAGGGGCTTTCTAGATGACTAAGGTGTGAGGTAGCAGGTGAACGGGATGGAAGCTGTGTGCTGGTGCTGTGAAGGAGAGCTGTTTTGAGGACTCTTGCACCAAAATGCTCTGATTGCACCAATATATGGATTCTGCTGCACCGTACAGACACTCCAAGACTCTAGCGTGACAATTTACCTATAAATTCTACCAAGCGCCTGTAGTTTTACGTTATGAGTTTGTGGAAAAAAAGAGAACCACCGTCCAGGCTAGCTAACTCTGCAATCGGTTTTTCGATTCTACCTAGCAAGGTATTTTGGTGCAAGAGGCCTCATGTCGTTTTTGTGCTGGCTTAGCACTGGACGACGTGAGTATTCGTAGTTATACGGTAGCTGAAACAGTGTGTTCTTGGACTGTTTGCACGCCCATTGTCTAGTGTCTATACACAATGTGAGAGTTTTAGACAAGAAACACCTTTCGAGCACCTGTACGTGACTGTCCTAACGTCTGACTAACAAAGCTACTGTGACGAACCGTCCTGCTGAGCTGCTGTATTAGAAAGGACCATGTCACTGACCGGCGGGGCCTGTGGCCAGTTTTCCTCCCCACTGCGGGTTCCAACGGACGGTGACAGCATTGATGACGTTTCATTGGAGTATGGCGTCAGACACGCGACTCCATTCAGAGCTTTATGTAGTGTATATTACGACTACCTGTACGCGGAGGATATTGACAGTTCAGTCTACGTTAAGAATTCTCGTCGTAACCGCTTTTTGAATGTTTGTCCGGTCAGCTGTTACACCCTCCATTGTGCACTCCTTTCTTCCGGTGCTAAGTCGGTATTCTTGTTTTATACACGCGTGAGATCGAGCTGATAATTCAGAGCTGGAGCCTAGTTGAAGTGTGGGTGTTTAGATGAGGAGATAGAAAACTGGGCTGCTTATATCATACACGGCCTCCGGTTGGGCTGCTGACGTCCACTGTCTGTCGAAGGCTGAACTCAAATCAACCTAGTTAATGTTCAGTCATTGGTGGCTGCCTTGGGAATTAATGGTATGCCGAAGCCGTGCAATGCATAGTCATGGCGCTATACATATGTCGATGCTCACGCCCGCCTCTGGGCATGACGTCAGTTGCAAAGATTTCACTGCCCTGGCGACTCGGACCCCTGGCAATGGGCCGGGAGCCGTGGGGAACATTCCGTCATGCGAGGCGTCTCCATTTTAGGGGAGCCGGCTGTGCAGCGGACCCCCATTGGCCGGCGCCTCTGATGGAACACAGGCGGGCCGGGCGCGCATGCGATGCCGGTGCCCTGTCTAAGGCCGGCGCTTTCAGGACGCTGAATGGCAAAACTGGTTTACAGGCAGATCCTCGGGTAAGATAAAGCGCACCGATTAAGCTGCAATGTGCCGTGAAAAAGCCACGTGGGCGTATTGGATATGATACTGGTTCGGCGTGACGCTCGCCCAGCGACGTCTTTGTTGAGGCGCTCGCTGGCCGTGTGCGGGTTTCGATGGGCGTGCGCGGGCTGTCAGCTCACTTCCTATCGGGCGATCGCTCTAAGCCGCCGCTGCAGCCGTCCGCTCGCGGCAGACTCTGCGTGGGATTAACCTTGCTCTCGCTCGCCGGAGCGCGGTGGCTCTGTGGCAGTGGGTCGGTTTTCAGGTTCAGCAAGGTCGGCAGACGGGTCGGAGCGGGTCGGCCGACATCTGGGGCCTACGTCTGGGTGTGTGGGTCGGACCCGCCCTGTGCACTGGGTGTGTCGGTCAGTGGACTAATTACATCGTGTCGGCGCTGTCCGCCCTGTTCAAGCTGTCCGAGCTGTCCGCCCTGTCTGCCCTGTCTGCACTGTCGTGTTCTAGCCCTAATCTGTCCTGGCTAATCATAACCGACCTGTCTTGGACTGTGTCTGCATTTTTCCTCTGTACTGACTATCCTGCCCTGTTCTATTCTGTCTTGTCCTGTTCCTAGCAGTGCCCTGCTGTTTCATCTTAACCCTCCCTGCCGGGGCTGTCGATTCCCGGTAGTCTCCGTCGCCCCCGTTCACTGACACCTTACAGACTGGACCGGACCCGGTGACACGTAGCAGGGTGGGGCCGACCTGACGAGCCGAATGACCACTCAACACCCGGCGACCCAACCGGTGGACAAACTCGGCCGTTGGACTGTAACGGCTCCACCCTCCAAACTCGCCCAATGTGGCCCGTTGATTCAGCCGGGTGAGCCGCCACTTTCGTCACCCGGTCTTTGTCTTTGGGCGTCCCCGGTCGTGAATGGAGCATAGCCGGGCATTGATTAAACGATTTCACTGCGCCGGTCGCGGCGTCTGCTAGAAACGGACGTCGTGGTTCGCGGAGCGGTGCCGGGGGTAGACCGAAACCCGCGCTGTTCTCCGACCCAGCTGTAATTCGCCACACTCTCCAATTTGATGTGGCTGTCTGTACCCGAGTCACGTGCACACTGAGGGCGGCGGCAGAAGGCCGGTATTGGTGACCCTCGGGGCGCTGCTCCGCTCGGCACGGTGACTGCAACTGCGGGTGCCCCGATCGGCTGCTGATCGGGGGCGGGCCGATCGTGCCCCGGGCGGTCGCCGACCTGCCCCGGATGGCAGCCGGCCAGGCGCCGCTCGGGCCGCAGTGGGCGGCGGAATTGACACTGGGTCAGACCAGAGCTCCGGGCGGACATGCCGTCAAGGACAGACTGCGAGTCCGTCACCGACGGGTCCCCACCGGCTGAGAAGGGAGCTCCGGGCTCTCAGAAGGCCGGCAGATTGCAGTCAGAGCTATGGAGATCAGCTCTTCCAGCTGTGGTTGGCTCTGTCGTTCTGCGGGGTTAACGAGCGAAAGGACACGGCTCCAACTGCTGAGAGTGGTAATTAAGCGGCGAAACGAGCTCCGCGTGAGGTCAACCAGCTTACAGTGCAGTCAGAGCCGGCTCAGCCCATGTGATTTGCCTGGCGGTTCTGCCGCAGTTGACGTGGTGCTTGATGATAGTGGGTCCTCTGAGCGCATTACTGCTTCCAGGGACACATGAAATATGTGTCAAAGTCTGGTGAGCCTCGTGGGATCGCCGCTCAGCTGACCCACGTGTTGTGCTGACGTAGTGACTTCGGAACTACTGTGGCGGCAGGCGTCAATGGGCATTGTGAACGGCGGAAGAATGGCCGGTGCAGAGGCAGCGTGTTTGCAGGTGTGGGGCCGACCGGAGCCCTCTGCCTGCCGGCCTCGGCGGCTCTGTGTGCCCAATGCTCCCACCGTGGGCGGTCGGAGCGCCGCACGAGCTACAGATCAGCCCCCGGCCGGTCAGCAGACTGTACTCGGCTGCCGCTGACAGCTCAGCACGACGTCAGGGACGGCTCCCTCCCCTCCCCGTCGATCACACCACCTCACCACCCCTGGGCGGCCAGCAGGGCTTCCCAGACGGGATGCAAAGCAGCGCGCCGCCGCCGGCCTGCCCTCTCCTGGGCCCCGGCGGCGCACGGCGAATAAATCATTGACGGCACGTCAGCGAGCAGCCAGAGCCGCTGCCATTAACATGGAAAGTGCATCGAAAGTGGCCGACCGGTTCTGGGAGCCGCGCGGCGTGCAGGAGCCGGCCGGCGCAGGGGCTCGCGCGGCTGCGGCTGAGCGGTGAGCTCCGAGCCGCCGAGGAGCGTCAGGTGTGTTTGTTGGGATAAAACTCGGGCCGGCCGGCCGCGGTGGGCGACATGTGGCGTCTATCCGTGGTGGGCGGGAGACGCTCGTGTCACGAGGGCCGCTAGATTGGCCCGCCTCCCGCCGGCTGGAAGAGATGGACGGTCGGAAAACGGGGCGGCACGCACACGGACTCTGCGGGGGATGCCGGGCGCGCCCTCAGAGCTAGGAGGCGCACCTGGGAGGAGGGCGGCGCGCCAGCCGGCGGCGGCTGGTCGGAGTGAGCTGCGACTGCCCCTGGGCACACACCTAGCCTTAAATACTGTCCTGCCATCATCCCCGCGTGGCTCAGCATCCTCAGACAGGCGGTAGATCCAATGCTGGTGCCGGCAGTGTATCTATCTCGACACCGAAGGCCGCGACTGACGGGTAGCGGCAGATGCCGACCGGTCGGCCGGGCGATACACCCCAATTAGTGCAAACGGACCGCTCCGGTGCCGTTACCACGCCGGGCTGTTGTTGGGGCGCGGTCTGGAGCGGACGGACGGGACGAGTCGGGTCGGGCCGGCTGTCTGCACAGAGATCGCTGTAAATCGCTGCACGGAGGCCCCGGCCGGCCAGTTTCACCAGGCGGTACGGGTGTATCGGGCGCACGTGATGGAGGGAGCACGTGAGTGCGCTGAGCGCACTGGGGCCGCGCTGTCCGTCATGAGCAGGCCGGGGCGCCGCGCGGGTCCGACTGGCAGAATGTGTGTCGCCGCCGTATATGGTGTCGGCAAACCTTGAAAAGTGCCGGCGCCAGTCTCGGATTAGATGAATGAGAGGCGCGCTCGGCAGCGGGCCTCTGCACTGGCTGACGTATTATGGTGATGGAGCGCCGCCTCTGTATGACGCATGGCTCATGTCTCCCTGGGACTGACTGGCTGCCGTCAGCGGTACACGAGATGGATTCGGCCGGTGTTGTTGCATCACCTGTCCTCGCGACACCGAGTGACTGAGATCCCGAGGCCGGCTGAGGCTGGCTCTGACGCCCACAGAGCCTCAGCCAGTGACAGTTTGTCGAAGGGTTTTTGCTCAGCTGTGAACACGCCAGGTGACATGGGCGCGGGGGAAGAAAGGGGCGCCACCCAGGTGTGTGCATGTGCGACCCGACACGCCCCTTCTCTCCGACCGCGGAACGTCGGAAGTCGACATTGAAGCCGTTTCTCTCATGCGCTGACCTTGCCCTTTTCTTCCTTCCTGTCCGGGTCCGATCAGCCGCGCGCCATTGTCAATCCCATCTCGGAGTATTTGTACCGATCCGACCTCAGAGTGGTTCGTCTGCGGTCGGACGGCGCAGCTCTGTAGACCTGCCAGATTATCGTGGTGGGAAACACCGGGCTGCAGTAATTGAGTGGCGACACTTACAATTCCGTCCAATGGCGTGACGACGAGCGTTTAAACGGCGGCTGGGCGGCGGCGCCCACGCGCGGCGGGTTGAGCGGCGCGCGGTGACGATAAATTCGGTCCGGGCCCCGCGCGGGGTCGGCCCCGGGGTCACGACTCGGCGGCCCCGGTGAAGGATTGGGGTGGCGGCAGGCGGGGCGATGTGGTTGACCTGCTCGCTGACCCCGCAGCCACACAGTCATCTCAGGGCTGCCCGTGTGAGCCGTGGTGAGACTCAGTCAAGGCGGCACTATGACGGCCTGTTGACGGCCGGTAGCGTGTTTTTCCGGCTCGGAGGAGACCCAATCGCAGCTGTGAAGGTGGCAGTGGACCGTTAGCTCCACCACTCCGACACGGATCTTCCATCGGCGTATGGAGGCCCGGTTTGATAAACAGATGGTCAGCTGCACACTGCAGCGGCGAACAATGACGAGCGATAACTCTGATCGCCGGTTCGGAGTACCGACGGCTGCTCGGCGGGGCTGGTGGAACCGGTGTGAAGCGACCCACGCCTGCCGGGACGGCTCACGCGCTTCTGTAGCGCGGAGGTGCTATGTTTGTCCTGCCGCTGCCAGCCAGGTCGGATATGACATACACCTGCGGTCGCTTCCGGCTCTCCGGTCGGCCCAGTCTCGTTAGTGAGAGGTGAGAGGGAGGGAGATGTGTGTGAGAGAGAGAGAGAGAGAGAGAGAGAGAGAGAGAGAGAGAGAGAGAGAGAGAGAGAGAGAGAGAGAGAGAGAGAGAGAGAGAGAGAGAGAGAGAGAGAGAGAGAGAGAGGAGAGAGAGAGAGAGAGAGAGAGAGGGTGGAGGAAGCTAGCTGGGTGAGATGAGAGGCTGTGAGACAGCAGAGATGACAGTCAGGCTGGCGGCTACCGGTGATGTGAGAGACTGAAATGGTTGCTGGTGAGATGAAAAGCGGTAAGACAACTGCTGGTCAGATGAGAGACCGTAAGACATCTGCCGGTGAAACGAGAGGCTGCGAGACGCCCCCGGCACCTGCTGTGTCATCTCACAGGCCTGCCGGGTGCGGGTGGCTAGCGTCCATTATACGGCAGAGCCCAAGGCACGCTTTGGGAAGAGCTGGGCCGAACGGTGACGGGGTGGAGTGAGAAAGGATTGGGCAGGTCCGCTAATCGGATAGATCGGCTGATAGGATGGAATGGAACGGGGTGGATCCGAAGGTGCGATAGATAGGACTGATATCACAATGGTCCGGCCTGAAAGGGCTAGGCAGTTTGGGATAATGTCACGCATTTCGTGTGCCCCGGGCAGGGCGGAGTCGTGGCACTGCCATGGCCCCTTGGTCGGCTCGCAGCGCGGCGTGCCTCATGTGACCCTGCACGTGTCCCCGTCGCGCGGGGTCCCGCCCGTATATGGGGCGCGCGCGCACCGGCGGCGGTCGCGGCGCCGTCAGATCCCGCCGAGATAGGTGTCGGGCCGGTGGCGAGCCGGCACGTCCGGTCGTCCTGCGGGAAGGACGGCGGACGGCTCCACCCGACCTCGCTGCCGGTCGGGTCAGGTCGGCCGCCGCCCGCTCCGACCGCGCCGCGCGCCGGGGAGCCGCCGCGCCGCCCACGGCCGCGCGCCGCGCGCCGCGCCGGCCAGCCGGCGACCCTGGCGGCGCAGACGAGCCGCGGACGCCGTCCCTACCGGCCGGCCGAGTGCCGCGCTCCGCCCAGACGCCGGGCCTGAGCGGCGGCAGGTGAATAGACGCCCGGTGTTTGTCGGTGCAGTGGAGAAACGGTGGCACGTGTGTAAAGTGGTGTGGAAAAGAGCTGTGAGCTGACAGAGCGAGGTGTTATCGAGTGGAGGCAGTGCGAGTCAGGACAGGTGAGGTGTGTGGGAGACAGGACAGGTGCGGCCGGTGACCGGCGCGGACTGTGTAATCGCCGAGCCGGCCGGCGTCGCGATGCTGGCGCGCGGCAACCGAGACACGTTTCTGCAGACGAGAGCGCGCTGGGAGGCGGCCGGAGAGGATGTCGGACGGACGGGCTCCGGCACCCGCACTCTGCCCAGCCGCGGCCGGCGCGCTCGACTCCGGCGCAGCGACTCCAGAGACTCACTGGACGACGGCCGGCCGAGTCATGACTCGCCACCACCGCCGTCGAGTCGCGACTCAGCCTCCAAGAGCAAGCTAAAGTCTGAGAAGAGAAGGAAAAGCTCGGCGGCAGGGGAGGAGCGAACGAGCGTGGTGCCACTGCTACCGTTCAGCGACAGTGTCGAGACGCCCGAGAGAAAGAGCTCGACGGCGGGAGAAGAACGGCAGAGCGTGGTACCCCTTCTGCCTTTCAGCGATGGCATTGAACTGTCAGATGTTGGGACTCCTGGACGAACAGAGTCACCCGGAAGAACCTCCAAATCGAGCCGGCGTAGCAGCGCGATAACCGTCACTCTCGAGACTACAAACAAACTCTCAGACGCTGACCTCTTAGACAGGCGCTCTACTGTCACCCCGGGCCGTCGATCTACTGAGACTCCAGACTGGCGTTCCGCTACCGATAGGCAGAGAGATGAGCCTGAGAATCGCGAGGATGAATCTGGTAAACGGCGACTAGGTCGGACTCCGTCACTCGGTGCCCGAGATCGGCCGTCGCTGTGGTCTACCGACCGGGAGAGCACGGATAAGTCGGCAGCGCCAGGAGCTGACGGTGGTGATGGAGATGACGGATACCGGCCGTCACAGCGCGCTGCCCTCGGTATCGGTGCCGACTGGGGCGGCTCGCTGAACCGGCGCCGTATGCCGCGCACGGAGACCCCCTCAGGCACCGTCGGTAAGGCGTCGGGGTTCCAGCTGCCGGCTGTTATCTCCGGCCGACTGGCGCGCCAGAGCGAGTCGTTCGTCTCCTCGAGTCCAGACCTGTCTCGGGATCTGTTCTCACCGACCGGTGCCCGGTCACCGCGCGTGGGCCGCCGTGACCTGGACGAGATTCTGGAGCGGGCGGCGCGCCGGCGCTCCCGTCAGGCGGCTGGCGGTACTCCGCTGTTGACTGCTCGCTCCCTGTTCGCCGCCGAGCCGCGCGCGGGTCGGTCCGGGCGGGCCGAGTCGGAGGACCGCTGGGAGCGCGGCTCAGAGGACCGCCCGGAGGTGCCGGACTCGCCGGGCGGCCGGCCGTGGCGCCGCGTGCGCCAGGACAGTGATACATCGGACGCCTCCTCGGCTGCCGGCCGCTCCAGCAGCTCCGGGGTAGCCGATGGCGAGCAGAGAGCCGAGCGGCCGCCGGCCAGCCCGCTGGTGGCTGGCTCCGTGCCGACGCCGCGTCGAAGCGGCTTCAGAGGCCGCGCCGGCAGCGAGGGAGGGATCCTAGACGCGCCGGACGAATACTCGACAGCCGGTGGCGGCTGGCGCGGCACCTCCCGCAGCTGGCTGACGCTGGGCTCCCGCTCGGCAGAGGCTGCCGCCGATGATGCTGCCGAGACGTCCTCTGTGAGCAGTAGCAGCACTGACAGGAAGAGCTCCACGCGTCACTGGCTGGCCCAGGGACGACTGGACGCCGATGATGCTTCAGAGACTGCATCTATTGGCAGCGGAGGCGGTGGAGACCGGAGGAGAGGGCCCTCCCGCGGCTCTGGGTGGACAGAGCCCGCCGAGGAGGCCACCAGCGCGACCGGTCCGCCGCCCGCCACACCGCCGCCCAAACAGCGGCATGACAGTCCTGCACACTCACTGACGATAGTCAACGTCCAGAAGGCTTCTACTCCTACGACCGTGCCTTTAGTGAACGGTTTTTCGGTTTCGGATTATAAAGCTGAGAGTAAGGCTGATGACGGTGACGTGTTTTCGTCTGGAGACCGCTCGACTCTGCTTCGGAAGAAGCTGGCGGCTTTGCGGACAGGAGCTCAGTCGGAGAGGGAGCTGGAGAAGTCGGGGGATGAGATGGACAATGAGAACAGAGCTAGTCAGCTGCGACAGAAGGTAGCGGCCCTCACGCCCGAGGTGGAGACGCAGCCGCGTGATACTGATGTGCCAAACGAAGACTCAGGGGAGAACCGTGCCATGTTACTGCGAAAGAAAATCGCCGCCATGAAAAAGCCAAAGCCTGAGGTGGAGCCGGAGAGTACGATTTTGGACGATACTGCAGAGGAGAACCGAGCCACCGCGCTGCGGCAGAAGCTGGCCGGGTTGCGGCCAGGCTCGCTGGCCCTGCCGGTGGCTGCCGATGCTGATTCGAGAGGTGCCGAGGTCGGCCCGCTGCGCTCGCCTATCACCCCGCGCTCGCCGCGGCCTGATAGACCGTCAGAGCTGGAACCCGGGGCTGAAGAGGCCAGCAGGAGCCGGCCGACGGGTCGCTCGAAGCTTGCTGTGCTCACAAAACCTACCACCCCCGCCGACGGCAGTGGTCGGCCCCCGACGGACCGGTCACCGGCCACGCCGCGCGGACCGCGACCCCCGCTCGGCCGTGCGGCGCACATCTTCTCTGTCGGGCCGCGACAGCTCTGTGGGCCGGTCGCGGTCACGCAGCCCGGTCAAAGGCCGCATCGCCACGCTGCGTCTGAAACCGCGCCGCGTCTCGCAGTCGCCCGACCCGATGGCTCGCTGGCGCTCAGTGGATGACGCGCTCGGCTCGCCGGCTGGTCCCGTCCACCCAGGCGGAGATGACCGCAGTTGGGAGCCACAGACGGCCGCCGTGGAGCCACCACCACCACCGAGCCAGGATGAACCACAAGAGAGCGGTCAACCCCCGGCAGATGGGTCACCACAGCTACCGCCGGCCCGACCGCCGCGCCGCCGCAAATCACGACCCGGCGAACCGGGCTCACCGGTCAAAGAACGAGTCGACGAGAACCGCAACCAGATCTGCGCCACCGAGTCGTCGGAGAGTCGCGAGGATGAGTCATCATCGTCGCCGCCGTCGTCACCGTCTCCCGGCCGGCCGTCGACGGAGACGGAGGCGGTGAGCGCCGGCGAGGCGTGGTTGGCGTCTCTGACTCCGGCCGGCCGCGGGAGGAGCTGGTCAGCGTCCAGCTGCGGCTCGCTGGGCTCGTTTGACCTGGAACGGGAGCTGCTCAGGTGAGCGGGGGAGGGAGAGATTGGACCGGGGTCGGTGAACTAACCCACACGGGCCTCGTCAGACGAATATTGCTGACTGTGCTGTTTGAATCCAGCGTGTGCCGGCCGGCTGTGTGTACCTACTCACGCTGGGTGGGCCTTGGTGAATGCCCAAGACGTGCTCGGCAGTACTTCTGTGCTATTCTCCTCAGTCTACCGCGCCGCTTCTCTCTCTGTTACCGTCCGCCGCCGCTGCGGCCGTCCCCTCATTTGCATGTGCGGCCGGTGGCTGGAGTGGGCCGGGGGAGGGGAGGGGAATGACTGGCTGCCGGCGATACGTCGGCGGGTGCACAGAGCACACCTGTGGCGGACGGCCGGCGCCGCCGTCTGATGACACGGGCTGCCGGCCAGCGGCGGTGACTGGGAGAACGGTGGGGACTCGTTACCGACCCGGCTGCGGGCCGCGGCGCACAGGTGCGCGAGAGGAGCCCGCCGCCATCTTGAGACGGTGGCGCGTTGCGTAATAACGGCGACTCGTCTGCCAAACAAGGGACGGTCCCCGCTCCCGGCCTGGCCCACCGGAGCAGTGCGTGGAGGCACGCGTGGGACTGCTCAGACTCTCCGCATTGCGCTGTCTCGGCCGCGGCAGGTCACCGGGCCTCTCGGAGCGAGTCGCTGAATGACGCGATGACGCCCCGGTGACGCGGGGTGGATGACGGCGGCTGCGTCATCCATGACGCTCGGGTTCCAGGTAGCCGGTGCCGCGTCATGACCTCTCTCCCTCTCGGGTGATCACCTGGCTCCGACAGGCACGGACCGGCCAGGGACGCAGCCTCTAGCAGCAGACGCCTCGACCCCCTGTCGCCGCTGGCTCTATTACCGAGACTCCTGTAATGGTGTTTGAGAATTATTACCATAATTCGCACCTCCTTGTGGCGGTCCGGCGGCATACATTACCGGCCGGCTCGTTAGCGGTTGGCTGCCGGGGCGGGGCGGCGCCAGCCATTTGTCGTCCCTTTGTTTGCCAATCTAACGCGTCTGAGACAGGTAGCCGGGAAGGCGCCGGGAAGTTTTTGCGCACGGTTGTGTCGAGTCCGCTCGAGTGTCTGGCCACTCGGGCGGAGGTGGTTAGGGAGGTAACCCGTTCGTTGTCTGTGAAGGAACGCTCGGCGCGCGCCGGGCTTGTGGCTTGTCATACCGGTGAAACAGTCGGCTCTGATTCATGTGTTGCGTGGGCGACTGGGCGTTGCTGTTTTAACTCTCACAACGCCATGCTTGCCATGTTGGCTTAGGAGCTATGCTCCTCTTTTTTTACGCCAGTTAGTTCCGTGTAAACATGCTGTTTAAGCCGCTAGTGTGACTTTTTTTCTCAGTCAGTTCGCTGCGGTGACGCTAGAAGTATAGCGGCGATAAGCTAAGCTCTGATTCAGCGCTAAGCAGCTTCAGGCGCCAACAATCTTTCGGCACGACTTTTGCTATCGGGGCAGGCCGTACTTATCCTGTTCCATCCACCGATGTTCAGCGCGCTGTAATACCGCGTTCGCTCGTGTTATCTGTTACTGCACCTGGCCTCGGAACTCATACTGCGCCCCGCTGCCGGTGCCCAGTGTCGGGTCAGCCGTGTGGCCAGCGGGTCGGCACAGACACTGGAGCTGCCTGATGACTGCTCTTCGCCTCTGATCAGTTGTCCGAGACAGGTGCGGGGGGTCGTGTTCTATACCTGGCCTCCGCTCGGACGGCCGGCTGGTGAAAGAGGAGTGGGTAGAGATGGGGAGAAGGGAACCGACTGTGCTGGATAGATACTGAGATTGGGAGTACAGACTTCGGTACCTACCGTTCACTGGTGACTAGTGGAGCAGTGGCCAGCCTAAGGTGGACACTGGACAGAGACCATTCCGTGGCGACTGGAGAAGGGCAGAGTCCGGCCGGGGCCGCCCGGACCCGATGACCTCTGAGCCACAGAGACGGCACGCGCTGACCGCCCGCTATTCCAGTGATGTATGTACGACGGTACGCGGCCTGATTGTTTTGATGGCCCGCTGCCGGCCGCTCTCCCCTGTCACTCTCTCCCACTCTGCCACTCTATCTTTCGGTCTTCGACCTCATCATAGCCCTCTGACCTCTCGATAAGGCGGCCATTTCCACGTCTGACACTTGGCCCCGCGATGGATTCCTCTGATCAATAGTTAGACTGAATGATAAGTGTCTCGATTGGCACAGAGTGTTATCATTAGGTCTGGTCGACATTGGAATCGCTTCCAAGTCACGTACGCCGCGTGGGCTGCAGGAAATCGTCTCGGCGCCGTGTTTTTCTTCCGCTTTGTTTCGCACCAATACCGCCTACACTCGCTTACTGATGCAGGAAGTGACTGACAGAATCCCATCACAAACATGCGGGTCTCGGAAGCCATTGGTCTTAGTCGGGGAGAGTATTTATTCTGGAGCTTTGTGGTATGAAAGCAGATGACTTTTCCCAATCTGTATTAGCAAGTTGTAGTCTTTTTACTTGCTCTCTCTCTCTCTCTCTCTCTCTCTCTCTCCTCTCTCTCTCTCTCTCTCCTCTCTCTCTCTCTCTCCTCTCTCTCTCTCTCTCTCTCTCTCTCTCTCTCTCTCTCCTCTCTCTCTCTCTCTCCTCTCTCTCTCTCTCCCTCTCTCCCTCTCTCCCTCTCCCTCCCTCTCTCCCTCTCCCTCTCTCCCTCTGAGCCCGCGCTCTCCATGTCGCACCTGTCGGCGGCGCGTGTGGCCGGACCCGCCCCCTCCGCCGGCGGTGGTGGTGTTCACCAGTCCATGTCGCCTCCACCGCTACCGGTACTTCCACCAGCAGAGCTGTCTGTCTGTCTGTGCCAGTGCAGTTCACACGCCGCCGGCCCGGCCGAGGGGACGGTCATGCGCGGGCTCCAGCTGGTTCAGAGCCTCCTGTCCCGCTCCAGGACGGCGGAGAAGCAGAGGGGAAGTGAAGACAGGTGATTGGCGAAATAGTGGAGGATGGGAGGAGGGAGTGATGCGATCAGTGTGTCGTGTGTGCTGTGGAGTGAGCTCGAGTTGACCAAGATGTCTTTGTGCGTGAGTCAGTGCCAGTGTGTGCTGCTGCTCGGCGGCTGGAACCGGCATCCGTCGGGGGTAGCTCGTGTGGTACTGAGGAGCTCCGACCCTCGCTGTGCCGGTGGGGAGGGGCGGGGTGCCGTCACGATCACTCCTTGTATGGGTGGTGGCGTGCCGGCCGGCGGACCTGTGCTGACCGCAGCTGCTGGACGAGGGCGCCCAGGCCGCACACTGTAGACTTCCACGGCTGCTCATGGCTGCCTCCGGAGACCGTCTTTGTAGCGCTGCTCTGAGGATGAGTCCAGCCCGTCCGGACTGACTCCGAAGCCGCCGGGGTCTCTCTGAGTAGGGGCCAACGGCACCCCAGCCGCCGCTCCATATGGAGAGAAACGAAGGCGGCTCAGCTCAGCTTGGTGTGTGGTGTGGGTTGAAGATAGCTGAACAGCGGCAGCTGCGGGGCTCAGCTCTCTGCCAACCACCTTCCGTGACGGTAACGAGCGCCCCGCGCCGTCACAGGCGTCACGTGACGGTCTGTGGGGGCGGGGCCGAGGTGTGGGCGTGGTTTGCACGTCTGTACTGCGCTGTGTTAGTCCGTGAAGCGGCACCGGTCGGGTCTGTTGGCGTGGGAGCGGCTATGACGGCCGCTGCCCACACAGTACGGGAGACGGCCGCTCCCCCGGCGACCGCCGCCGGCCGGTCGGTCCGCCCGTCCAGCCCGGCTGCCTGGCTGGATGGCCAGTCTGGTGGCTACCCGAGACCGCAGCGCAGTGTAGTGTGGACGGCGTGGAACGGTCCACAGTGAACGGTGGAACGGTGGAGAGCGAGGGCTTGGGACGAGGCGAACGTCTTTGCGCCACACCTGTTAGACGAAAAGGCACGGCACATCCCTTCGTTAGAGGTAGGTGTGGCCAGTGGTGTTGGTTCCGTCGCTGGTGCACGTCCAGCTTGCTGTTGCAGTGGTGCAGTGGGCGTTAGTGCACAGTCCAGCGTCCAAGGCGACTTGCTCGGGGAGTGGCGCCGGTCTACGACCACCTGTTTTCATGCCGCGGTGTTGTGCTAGAGGCTCAGTGGCGAGTTAGAGCCGGTGGATCGGCAGACGGCCGGTCACGGTATACCGCGGTCGACGGGCAGACGTCAGCTGCCGCACGGATTGCGGTGACGTGACGTCAGTCTGTGCCGTGACGTGACGTCAGTATATACCATAGCGTGACTTGATGTGTCGACCCGTGACATAACGGCGAGCGTGACACGCGGGCAGTCACCCTGCCACCGGCGCGCGGCTGCAGTGCAGAACTTTATGTCTGGCTGACCGCCCATAGGCTGTTTTGGAAAATCCAGGTGGCCTCCTGCCTTGCCACCTACCTACATAGCGGAGACTGGGAACGAGCATGCTCAGCTCCTCTGCCGGGATGCGTGTTTCCGTCGTTTTATGCGTTGTTCTTCTGACTCGATGATTGATGGATCGTCTCTAAAGTCTTCTTACCGTCACTACTCACACGGTCGCACACGTGGCTCCCCCGCCGCCGCTGAGGAGTGACGTCACACCTGGTCGGACTGTATGACGTCACACCTGGCTGGGAGGTATGACGTCGGTGGATCGACCGACGCCGGCGCCGAGCCTCCAGCCGGTCGGTCGGTGGTGGGTGGTAGTCTCTGGGTCGACAGTGGTCTCCGCTCCCTGCCCCTCCCCTGTCGAACGGTGACCTCGGCGGCTGTATGGCTGCATGGCCGGGTGAGTGTTTCCCGTCGCTCCTCGCTGGTCCGGCTGTGTCTGGTGATTCTTGTGTCTTCGGTCTACCATTGGGAGAAGGAGGGTGTGGTTGTGTGGTTTGATCGAGCTGGGGGGCGTCTGCAAAACCGGTCAGCTGAGTCATTGCCCCGACTGCTTCCCTGCAGTGGACAGTGGCAGTGACTGCTGGATAAAGTGACTGCTGGATAACCAACCGTCAGGTCTGGTCACCGCTATCAGTAGGGGGGCTTGGTACCGAATTCAGGCTGTCCGTCCCAAGGCTGGCTGTCTGCGGGGTGACACCAACACCACGAAACCTTGCCGTCAGCTGTGCTGAGTGAAACTGTCCGGCGCTGAGCTCTCAGCATGTCTGATCAGCCGTTAAACACATACAACTCATATCCAATGTGATTAGCCTTGACGCTCGCTATACACGAATATTGAGTGTTTGCCTCACCACGGACTAAGCTTCCACGCTCGATCTCATTCATATTGCATCGATCTGTCCATACATTACCGACGGGCGTGACACATCACTTTTCCCCAGTGCGGCTTGTTTGGCTGGCTCCCCGATAACCCCGGTTGGATCGACCGGGCCAGGCGCGGACAGCGGCAGGGAACTGGCGTGCTGGACTGTCTGGTCGTAGTGCGGTGGTCTGTATGTTATTGGACGACCGCCGGTTTCTCGATGATATCTTACCAGTGTTGCCTGTTGGAAGGCAATTCGAGTTTTATCGCTCCAGCATCACACAGTCGTTAGGTTTATGGGCACGCTAGGAGGGAGTGGGGAGCTGTTGATTTCGTCCCGCGCCGCTGCCGCTGGCACACCTGCGTGGCTCGTAACCCCGGTTTGGGGAGGGGAGGGGACTGTCCCCGTTGGTGTTGGTCCCCTGTTGTCCCCCTCCCCTGTCGCACACGCGCTATAGGGTATCTCGAGGGCAGTAGCCAGCCCGCCCTCGCTGCCGGCAGAGTGCGGGGCGGGCGCTGTGCTGGGACCTGCTATACTGCGCTGTGCTGGGACGTGTTATACCGCGTTGTGCTGTGCTTGGTGGTCGATGCCAGGCGATGGGATGACGCTGTCCTCTCTGTGTGCTGATGATGAGTTCGTCTTCGTCCGGTGGTGGTGAGTGCAGCGACGACCCCTGTCTCAAAAACATACTCCGGCGGCGGCGACTGTTTCGTTGCGGTTGCGCTGAGTTACCCGATCCCGTCGATGGGATTCGCATTGCTTGCTGCAGCCGCGTTAGAGCTGCCTGTGTTCTGTGAGCTGTGATCAATGGATCATTGTATACCCGGCAGTGACCGCTGAGGCTTCAGGCTGCCACTGTCGTCCGAATGGCTCTGCCGGTCGATAGCCTAGCGGGCTGGCGGCAGTGGCAGTGGCAGCCGGCGGCGATAGGTTCTAAATCATCCGGCCAGAGCAGATGACGGCGGGACCTCGTGGTGTCCGGGTCACACCAGTCGGCCGGCGGTATTAGAGGGAATAGTCTGGTATGGTCGTTATAGGAAATACGACCAATATAAGGGGAAGTAGCAGCTGACATACGGCCAAGGTGGTTAGAGGTGACGGAACGGCGACACGGTTTTGATAGGAACGCGGAACGTGGAATGTGGACCGTGAAGGGGCCATCTGCTCTGGAACGTCTGCTGAGTTTGCCGTTTTGGGCCTATGACCTCGAACTTATGCAGTGCTGACTCCGCTGTCACCCGTTCCTCGAGCCATCCCTGCTGTCGGGCTGCCGTCACCGCCGCCTCCGTCCTCCGAACGCGAGAAATGGTGCCGATTAGATCTGTCTACCTCTCCATACCTGGCGACGCGGACATGGGCCGACGCGGAACCGGGCGCCGTCCACGACCTTGTGCGCCGCCGCCTCCTCCGACGCTGGAGTCTGGACTCGGGACAGACGGTGTGGGCCGGGCAATGATGGGATGTATAACGCCCAGACGGCCGGATTTGATGCCGTCTCGCCGCGCCCACGCAGCCAATCACGCCGAATTAGTGGTATGGCTGCTCATCAGTCAGTCGGCAGGGCGGAGTGGATGAGATGGGTGCGGCGGTGTTTGGGCAGTGTAGAGAGTGAGAGTGTGATGGACTGGCTGGGGAGGGGATTCTGTTTGTGTCTAGATTGGTCAGTGTGTAGGATTTGGAGGAGGTATCTTGCATCCCGGTCGCTCCTTCGAGACCTTGACGCTGTGGAGAACTCGCTCTTGCCGTGCGCGCCGCAGTCGGACCGGGCCCTGTCTGGAGCCGGGGCCGCTCCTTTCCGTCAGACCATACTCGGAGCTGGGAGCGGGCCGGTAGCGGGGATGGTCTCCATGGTACAGGGCGTCCGTGCCCGCTGTCCGCTATGGTGCTGTAAGGCTCCGCGCTCTAAGACTCCGCCGCCCTGGAACAGTAGTCGAGCTCAGAAATTGCCGTTTTCTGATGATGGCAGACCTGCAGCGCGGAGTCCACTGCACGCTCCGCTGACTGTTCTTCTCTATTAACCTCACGTATCGCCGACTGACCTTACATTGCTCAGCTGGGACACTGTAGGATAGACTGAGCGACTGACTGACAGATGTGACTGAGTGAGCTGACATCTGTAGTACGTGACTGTGACTTATGCTCCAGTCAACACTGAGGTCCTGGGGTGGTGCGGCTGCTGATCACACGCCGTTCATCCGGTTGGGTGGCCTGGCTCGAATCATGACCTGGTAGATTGAGATCCGGTGGGATAAAGTTTGATGGCTCTGCCGCAATGAGAGCGTGGCGGCTATATTCCATAAAGACTGGTACTCGTCGGTGGTCCATTCAGCGATGCTGAGAATCATTGGAGTCTTTTGGGATATAATCTAATCATGGTGTGTAAAATGGTATGAGCGTGACGATTCTCTTCCCTTCCTCCCGCATATGTAACATTTTCCCTAGTTTGTGTGTTGCTGACTGCTGAGTGTCTGACTCTCACTCGTCTATTTCTGACACCTTTGAAATTCGTCCCCCGTGTTTTGGTGTTGCTGTATCTGACTCTCCGGTATCAGCTGCAGTCCACCGTCTGTGATATCCTTCTCCTGTGTGTATTATGTCGTTGTGGCTGACTCCTGTCCCTATATTTGACCCTATTGTTCCTCTGTCTCCCTCTCTCAGTGCGGAGGAGTCGGCTTCGGGCGTGCCGCGGCAGCTCACCTCGGTCAAATCGGACCTGATCGCCTTCTCACCGAAGAAGGAGGACGAGCAGGTGCCGACACCGCCGCCGGTGGCCGCCCCGGCCGCCCCCGCCCCCGCCCCCGCCGCCGCCTCGGCCGTGCCGGCGGACCTCAGCGCTTCCCAGCCGCCCACCCCCACGGACGGCAGCGTGGCCGAGCTGCTGAAGAAACAGGAGCTCTACTTCCAGGATCAGGTGAGCCGGCGAGTCAGGGAAGGCGGCACAGTGGCGCATACAGCCGGCCTCGCAGGGTGTCGATGTAAATACGACCAAGGACCGGCCGATTTAAATAATGAAGTTCCGGGTGTTTTATGATTTAGTGATAGTATCTATTCCATATAGCTCTCAACCTTTTAGGGAGGTGTCGTTCTTTGTTGGTCTTTTACCACCCCAGCTCGGGTGACCTCTGCACTGTCGTCGTGCGGGCCCTTTGACCCCCGTACCGCCCGGGGCCTGACCCCAGGGTTTGACCCGAGTGACACGGTGTCTGGGACCTTTTCAGCTGCTGAAACGTGACCGGGAGATGACGGCGATGAAGAACGCCAATGCCAAGCTGATCCAGCAGGCCTCCAGCAACAAAACGGAAAAGGTGAGAGAGGTGGGAGAAGGTGGAAGAGGGGATGGAGACGGTGGCAGAGGGGTTAGGAGGTGGTAGAAGGAGTGGGATAGGGCGAGAGAAACATGTGTGAGACGGTGAGAGAAGGGACGAGAGAAGGCGAGTATTAGGAGGCGAAAGCAGATGGCGGGTTGGGCGGATGCCCTCATGCAATTTGCACGGCTCTGAATCTCGGAAGGCGTTCAACTAACCAGATTAACCTAAAGCTGGCAACCTGAACCAACCTCATCAGCAATGATGTGGGCTAGATGTCTGTTCCGTGATGATAGTTTCCGCGACTCTCGCGTCAAACACGGAAGGCAAACGGGAAAGGAGCAACAAAGAGCGATAAAATTAGGTGTGAAAATGAATACGAGAATAGCGTTAACTGAAGACGCCACTGTATCCTACCCAAGCTTCGCCCTCTCAGTGCCTAACAGGTGTCGGGCGCAGTTCATCACAGAGGCGCGACCACTGTTGTGTTGTGCTCCCTGCCGGTGATGCACTGCCGGTGCTGCCTCCCCGCCCGCCGCTGTGTTTTGTAGTCCTTCCCGCCGCCTCTGTTACCGGGCTGCGGGGTCACAAGAAATGGCGCGAACCGGCGCTGATGGCGCGCGCCGCCGCGTGGCGGTGGCGGGACGTCAGCTGGCGCTTTGTGCCGACTGACGGCCTGGTGGCTGGGGGAGGGTTAATGGGCCCAGTGGGTGGGGGTGAGGGGTCCGGACAGGACTGGTGGGTCATGGTCGGGTCACCCGTCTGGGAGGTGCGAGATGGGTAACCAGTTTCCTACACCGGACAGAAGTGCGGTCAGTGGGTTGGGGCTGTGGCTGGGTAAACGCTCCCACGAGGATAAGATATTTTCATGAGATTTTTAGCTCTCTATTTGTGTTGCACTGAACCATCATGTTCTTCCGGTTCTAGCGGGTTATTGCATTATGTTAGCTTATCTCTAGGATTAGAAGTCTGGCCTGGTTTGGACTGTTGCTGTCCCTCTGTCGTTTCCTTGTATGCCTTTTGAAGCATATTTTAGTACGATGATAAGGACCTCTCCTTCTTGTGAATTCACAGATACTCTTGGCACTCTATTTCATACAGAACCTCCTTTACGGCGCCCGATTGCGCCCGCTTATTGCGCGGCGTTCGGACGAACCAGTAAACCCCACGCCAGTCGCTAGATGTCACCACCTACCCCTCCTTCCCCAGGTTCTGGAGCGGGTCGCCCACCTGGTGGCGTCACTGACCAACGAGAACGGCCGTCTGCGACACGAGCTGAACACTGACCGCGCGCGGCTGGTGGCGGAGCGGGATGAGGCGCGACAGGAGGTGGCAAACGCAGAGGCCATGTTCGCCGATCTGCACAGGTGAGCGAGGAGAGAGGGAGGGAGGGAGGGAGAGAGAGAGCGAGAGCGAGAGAGAGAGAGAGAGAGGAGGGAGAGAGAGAGGAGAGAGAGAGATAGAGAGAGAGAGAGAGAGAGAGAGAGAGAGAGGAGAGATAGAGAGAGAGAGAGAGAGAGAGAGAGAGAGAGAGAGAGAGAGAGAGAGAGAGGCGGCCAACGCCGAGGCCATGTGAGAGAGTGAGTGAAAAGGGAGAGTTATGTAGGGAGGTGGCCAACGCTGAGGCTATGTTCGCCGATCTGCACAGGTGAGCGAGGAGAGAGGGAGGGAGAGAGAGAGAGAGAGAGAGAGAGAGAGAGAGAGAGAGAGAGAGAGAGAGAGAGAGAGAGAGAGAGAGAGAGAGAGAGAGAGAGAGAGAGAGCGAGAGAGAGAGAGGGGGGAGGGAGGCGGCCAACGCTGAGGCTATGTTCGCCGACCTGCACAGGTGAGAGGAGGGGAGAAAGAGAGGAGACAGGGAGAGAGAGTGGTCGCTGGAATATCCAGATGTGAGGAGGATAGGGAGGAGGGAGGAGGGTAGCTGGGACCTGCACCTGTGGATGAGGGAAGTAGGGGTAGAGGAAGACGTGATGTCGAAGGTGGTCGCTGAGGTCTGCACTGTGCAGGATAGGTGAGCTTGAGAGCTAGGGTTGGGTGCTGTTGATTATTGAAGTTGGTTCCTCACAATACAAGAAAGATAAAGTATGGGTAGGGATAAAGTTTGAGCAATATTGCACGGCAATTGGCAGTGTTCAAATTTTGACTCGCCCTCTAGGTATCGTTGACATCACCATTTATGACCTGTCTAAGCCATCCACTAACGCCCTAACGCCCCTCCTCCCTCCCGTCCACAGGAAGTACGAAAAGAGCAAGGCCGTGCTGCAGGAGCACCGGCGGTGCGCCGATCAGAACCAGGCGGCCTTCCGGGACGCCAAGGAGAGAGCCGAGCGGGAGAAGCAGCGCTTCGACATGCTGCGGCAACACTCTGAGGATGCCCATGCCAGGTAGGGAGCGGGTGGAAAGGGCAGGTCGGGGTAGACCGCGTCCCGAAATACGAGCTTGACTTCCAGTAAGCCTCAAGACTGAATTGAGGAGCGCTGATTCAGTATCATTTTGAATTATAGTAGAATATTTAAGTTTTGTGTCTCAAATGGATACTGTTGTAGTTTGATGACTATTACAGTGCTTTTATGACTGAATAGTCAGTGAATACTGATGACTGCAGAGTATCGCGTTGCTCAATCTGTCCCCGTCAGAGTCTAACCGTGCTCAATCTGGCCCGCAGGCTCGAGGCGGATTACGAGGCGGCAGAGAAGGCACACCAGACCGAACTGCTGACGCTCAAAGCCAAACTGCAGCTGGCGGAGAATCGCGAGGCAAAGCTGGAGCGCGAGAATCGCGAAATTACCGCCATCTGCGACGAGCTCATACAGAAGATGGGCGCCGGCGCCGCGCGCTGACCGCCCCTGCTGCAAGACTCGGTGGCGTCACCTGGGCAAACAGAACCTCCAACGTCGGCCGCTAGATGGCACGGCCGGCGTGAAGTGCCTCGTCGAGACTGGGATGACCGACGCGGCCGTAGTGTGAAATGACGTGACAGATATAAATGAGAAGCCGACTCTTTGGTTACAAAATCTGGACCTGATTTTGGCTAAGAAAGCTGAAATAATGTGGCATGTGACTAATCCTCGAGCTAAGTCTGCAACTAACGGCCGTATCGGGCGGTGGGTGAGTGGCTGAACAGTGACAGACGGACGGAGCGCGCCGGCGCTCTGCAGTGTGAGTGGGTCGGTCTGGCGGCGCCGTGCCGGCAGCGCGGCGGTCCTGTGATACAGCGGCCGCGCCCGGGGCTGCCGGGGACATTCCCGACTCTCCGCCGCCGACGGACGGGACGGGACAGACCAGTGCGTGCTGCGGCCGGGACGGCAGCGTCCCGAGACACGGTCATGTGTCGACTCTGCGACCTCCTTTGTTGGAGCTGTCGATACGAGTCGCCAGCTGTGACCGTCATGGATCGCCTCAGTGTAGTAATTCGCTCATGGTGTAACACTAATCGCTTGAAATGTTCATATACTATTCGTCTTCTGGAGTCGTTGCACAAACTTTGTGCGAAGGATGACTTATTTTTCCTGTTATTGAATACATGAAATTTTGTCCATATTGTGTGTTAAATGCTGTGACAAGGACGAAACATATCCTTCCGACGTCAACGGTTAATTGTTCTCCCCGCTCAGCGGCTGACGCTGGGCTGTTGTTTTTTTTTCGGGCTGGCATTCTCATTCGCGCCGGTAAAGTGGGCAATGGGCACAGCTTCGCATCCGTGGCGGTCTCAGCCAACTTCGCCCTAGTGAGGGGGGGCATATGTTACCGCCCACTTCTAACTCAAAAACTAAGAGGGCTAGAAAGACGCGGTAAAAAACAGTCGATAGCTCTCAATGCGTACGTTTGAAAGTATTTCGGTCATTTTTCACCTTAGAGCAATATTGGGGTCACCAGAGGTCATCAAAGGTCAAAATTTGCCAATTGTCATCATATTTTTCAGAAAACATGCCGCTATCTCAGGAACTATGGTAGCTAGAATACCGCATGGAAATTGGAAACGCAATCGATAGCTTTTGAACTCCTCTTTTGAAAAGGTCATTATCAATATTGACCTCAGGTCAACGGTTTTTTTTTTCATTTTTTTTTAATTTTTTTGTCCCATACCTATTGAATTGTCCACCATGTGAAACATAGTGGAACAGGTATGCAGGAGTGCCCTTCCATGCCCATGTGACCTGGCTACGTTAAGTACCATGGAACTTCATTCAAGGAGGGGAATTCAAGCACATTAGGTCACATCACTCCCCGCTCTTTTTTCAAGCTATGGACAGCCCGCCACCACAGGTATTAGTAAAAAGGTTACCCCTGGGGACCCAGCAGACAGATAGCATGGCTAGTGACGTCCGCTGAGTACCCAGGGCTGACAATGGTTAGGTAGGATAAGGACAAAAAAGACGAATGAAAAAAGTTTAGCCTCCAGAGGGCAAAAACTCCAAAAATAGCTGTTTTTACGAAAAGTGTTTTTCGACAATAACTTTCGACTACAAAAAGCCACGACATTTCCATTGCCAGAATCGTGTTCTCCTTGCCGAGACGCGTCGAATGAACAATAATTTGACCTTGAAAGGTCAACTTGAAAATTTGACCTCAGGTCAAGGTCATGACCTTACCGGAAAAGGTCATGTTGCATATCAGTCGATGCGTCTCAACAAGACAAACACAATGAGACCATCCCCAGCGTTCTATCTCTTTCCAATCGCGAGTTATTGGCAAAAAACTGTTTGTAGCCTCAAGTGACCTCGGATGACCTGTCTAGAGGCTATCAGCAAAAAGGACACCTTGGTCATCACGAGTGGACTAAATCATTGTGATTCTGAAATATTTGGACTGTTCCGATGCGTACACACGGATCTAGAGGCATTTTATTTTTTTTCTCCATTGACTTGTAATGGAAAGGTCACGCCACTGACCTGACCTTAGGTCACGGATATAAAAAATCCGAGATATACAAATTGTAGGCGCCCATAACAGCATTCAATCCACCAAGTTTAAAACCTTTCTGACAAACACTGCAGGCTGGACATGATTGCAAACTTTTTTTAGGCTTGGTCAGTTAACTTGACCTGGTGACCTGACCTGACATGACCTGGGGTCAAAAATTTCACACATTGTCCAAAATTGATGTACCAAAAGCTACCCCAAGCGGCGCGGCGCTACGCGCCGCGGTTTTTTATTCACACGCAAAAAACGCGACAGGGTGGTAACATATGCCCCCCCCCCCCCACTGGGGCGAAGGTTAACCCGCGCCCTGCTGGGGGTCCTGGATTTCCACGCCCTGCTGGGGGGGGGGGTGTTTGAACACCCCCCCTTGTAACTCGGCTCCTGGGCCACGTAGCGATACGCGGAAGGCGGCGTTCGAAAGAGCGTAAAAAATAATGACGAAATCACTTCGGTCAATTTTTTGGTCAGGTCAAAGGTCAGGTCACCAGAGGTCATTGAAGGCAAAATTTCGCCGATTTCCAGGTCGAATGTCGAAAATTTCCAAGAAGCCAACGCGTAACTCGGGAACCAATAGAGCTACAGCGCCGCGGAAAAGCGCATTCGATAGCCCTATAACGCCCTTTCTGAGTAATTCTCTCAGATTTGACCTAACGTCAACGGTTTTGCCTGCAGGGGGCAAAAACTGCAAAAATAGCCGATTTTTTCGAAAACAGTTTTTCTGCAATAACTTTTGACCCAAGCCTTGTACGAGCTTACTTTTACCGGCATCGTGTTCCTCTCGTCAAGACGCATCGAATGAACTATGACTTGACCTTGAAAGGTCAACTTGAAAATTTGACCTCAGGTCAAGGTCATGACCTGACCGGAAAGGGTCATGTTGCATATCAGTCGATCCGTATCGTCGAGCTGAACACATCTAAGGCGTTTTCATCGCTCTAGCATGCCTCTATCAAAAGTTATTTGCGAAAAACTGTTAGATACCATTCGTGACCTAAGATGACCTCAGGGCATAAACAAGGGTCACGGACACCATTTTCAAGTTCAGTGTGTCTAAACCACTTGTAATTCGGTGTTTGGGAGTGTTTATAATGTCTTTCATCCAAAAGAGGCGCATTTCAATTTTCTCCCATTGACTTATAGGTAATGGGGAGGTCGCAAAATTGACCTGACCTTAGGTCATCGATATCAAAATTCTGAGATATACATTTTGTACATGCTATTGCTCTTAGCAATCGCTGAAAGTTTCAAAGCGATCGGTCACTCGGTGTAGCTATGACAGACATTGAAAGTTTTTATGAGGTGAGGTCACCTCAAGTGACCTGGTGACCTGACCTTGAATGACCTTGGTCTGAAATTTTCACGACATGTGTAGAATTGATGTATGATAAGGTGTACCAAAAACGGCGGCGCTCCGCGCCGCCGTTTTTGAGATATTCGCGAAAAACCACAAGGGGGGGTGTTCAAACACCCCCCCCCCAGCAGGGCGCGGGTTAAGACATTCGACCGTTTGGGACTAATGGGCTGGATTAAAGCACATAAAAGGGTCCCATTTTCATCGTATTTAGAACTGTTTCAATCGAGTATCACGGCAAAACGGGTCTCACTCAAGACAACGTTCGCCACCCTTCATGGGTATTGGAATCGTTTTTAACCGCGCACTTTGTACTTTCCATACCTATGGAATAACGCCTGATGTAACGCTAATAATCTGATATTTCCTTATAAGTACGTGCTCAGAGCTGAGAATGTCACACAGCCCAGCCCCCGACACTGCGTAAACAAAGACCGGAGAGGACCGTCCGATGACTCTACTGGGGAATAGCCATAGCCATAGATGGTCGTGCGCGTACTTGACCTTGTGTCTCGTCTGAGAGAGGCCACTTCAGAGGAACGTTGATGAGGATGAGTCAGTAATGGATATCTGGCCGGCTGTCGCCGATCATTGCGCATTTTTGGATCCGTCGCCATGACAGGAAGCATCTAGGTACATTCCACATCTCATCCAATGCTTAATGTAGAAGTCTAAGGAATATTTTATCGTACTTTCTCATTCTTTCTATTGTGTTTAATAGTTCAGTGATATGTTTTTAAGATTGCGGATTAAAACGATTGCGGGTCATAACACATTTAACCCGCGCGGGGCTGGGGGGGGGTAAATTTTACCCCCCCCTCGCGAATATTTGCAATATCTCAAAAACGGCGGCGCGCAGCGCCGCCAAACTTTCAGTACCTTTTCTTACATCAATTTGACACGTTCCCTGAAAATTTGAGCGAAATCCGTCGGAAAATTTTTGAGAAATTGACGTTTTAGTGACGTCATGTTCGCCATTTTCGCCTAAAAAACGGCAAAAGTTCAAACGCCGCTAACATCTTCATTTTTAAAGGAATCGAGACGTAACAAAAAAGGATATACGTAATTCTACTTTGTCTATCAAATGGCTATCTCGGTTTTTTTTGAAAATTTTGGATTTTGGCCCAATTTTTTTTCTTCAAAAAACTTACTTTTTTGGGAAAATAATTATAAAATCCAAAATTTTGAGTGTATCGAAAAAAACGGAATATATGTAAGAGTAGTGGTCTATGTGCACCTACATACCAAGTTTTAGAAGAATCGGTTCAAAAATGTGGGAGTTATTCAAAATTGTATGACGTCACGACACACAAAATTTTTAAAAATGACTTTTTTGGAAGTTCTAGACCTTGTACGGAAACAAAAATAGCACCATTCGATTCGCCGTGAAAAACTGCATCAGAAAGACACCTTTTTAGGCCTTAACAACCAACTTCAAAATTTGACCTCACTTGACCTGACCTTGACCTGACCTCGGCCTGAAACTCATCCAGAGGTGGTCCATATCACTTATTGAGTGTGCCTATTGAATTCTATGAGTAAAATGACCCATAAAACATGTGTCGCACATGCCCTTTTCTATATTTTGTTTTTGGTGACCTGACCTGACCTGACCTGACCTTGACCTTGACCTTTGAATGATATTTTATGCAACGAATATTGTCTTGGTAGCCTAAGAACACGTTTTGGGCGATCAGTCTCAGTCCATGACTCCATTCTTCGGCAACTACGGTGCAAGGCCGATACTGTAGGAACTTGCAATTTGTACCCTTGACCTGACCTTGACCTTGACCTCAAACTTAAGATTAAGTACATGTTTTTAGTTGTTCGTGATGAGATCTTTCGATTGCCGTTTGAATTTTCCAAATCGGACCATTAGTTCGGGAGATAACAGGGGGGTAAAATTTACCCCCCCCCCCCCCCCCCCAGCCCCGCGCGTTCGGCTGGAGACCCCAGCCCCGCGCGGGTTAAACCACATGTTTTCTTCTGACTTTAGAACATATTCATTCATACGCAAGTGCCTTATCTCATCGTCTACGTTGTATTTCCCTTTCATGCGTCACACGTTTCTGGTCATCTCACCAGCTGTTACAAATCACACGCTATACTCCTCAGATGGCCCCCGTCACATTCTTCACATCACATTTTACGCACGTCTTCTGCTCATGTCACGAGTCGGTTCTGACTCGAAGCGCTGCGGAATCCTCCGTACCTCCGCGTCGTTAACGTTATAGCGCTAAACGGTGCCTACGGGGATGTCTGATTTATGGTCAAACTAGCCAATGCAGCAATACTTTGAAAACCCGGCCGCGGGTAGGAGAAAGTGACGCCAGAGAGAGACCGAGGGTCCTCCGAGTTTATGGGATCGCCTCGCACCCTCGGATAATTGTTCCAGTACGTGCTGGCATGAATATTGAATAATCCTTCCAGGAATAGAGGATTCGACGGACCGGATGGACGGAGCATACTGCCCTAAAAAAAGGCTGTGGGATAAATAAAAAGACTGACAATATGGCACTCAGAAAGAGCAGCGACACTTGCCTTTCCGCCTCCTTCCCTCCACCTCCCTCTCCTTTCCCTCTCCATCTTTCTCTCTCTCTCTCTCTCTCTCTCTCTCTCTCTCTCTCTCTCTCTCTCTCTCTCTCTCTCTCTCTCTCTCTCTCTCTCTCTCTCTCTCTCTCTCTCTCTCTCTCTCTCTCTCTCTCTCTCTCTCTCTCTCTCATCACTCTACCTTTTTCGTAACAGACTGATTTGGTCTGCTCACACAGCTGTTACTCTCTCCGCTTCCTACACCCAACACCGTCCATTTAGGGGCTCTATAGTAGACGGCTGCGAAACGAACTAGCTCTAATTGGGTCGCAGACTGAGACAGATCTCTCAGAAAGTGGTCTGGTCCAATGAAGACGCCGAGATGGACACTAAAATTTAGTTATGCTATATAAGTAGGTACCTTTTCAGGGAGAAAGCCTTTGGAAAATGGGGTCTGGTCCGCGTACGTTCGGAACAAATCGTCGTCTTTCGACAGTCATGAGGCCTCGGGCTTTGACGTGAGCGCTTGTCTTTTTTGCTTCAACAATTGTAACGGTGCCAGCTGTGACTCGGTTGCAAACAGGATGCTGTATTTTCATTGTTCATTCGCATTGCAAATGCTGTTCGCACTTAATTTCAAAATATGATTAATCAATGATTAATTACTTAGGCTGATTGCATCCATGAGGAATTATATTATTCACTGATCGATAAATACCTTATAGCCTTTCATGAACAAGGAAGTTTGCAGGTGTTATTTAATCACGACGGCAACGTTAACCCTAGAACGCCTAGGGGGGGGGGGGGGTTGTATCAATCCCCCCCCTGAGGTTTTTTCGAAGTGCACGCTAAACGGCTTGTCGTAGCGGGCTGAAATTTTCAATACCCTCTGGGGCAGCCTTTGCGCATCTTTTGCCGAAAAAAAATTGATCGGGTCATGTCAGGTCACGGAGTTATGACGTCATAAGAGGTACAGCCTCCGGCCGGATTTTCACAAACTGAGTGCCAACGCCCGAGGTTTCCTGCCGGTGGTACGGACATCGGTTGATGGATCGTGATGAAACTTCCCATGCATGTTGGGGCAAGTATTGGCTATCATATGGTATAAGAAATTTGACCGGGTCAGGTCAGGTCACGGAGCTATGACGTCACAAGAGGAACAGCGTCCGGTACTATTTTTGAAAAGCGCCCGAACCACTATTTTGCTAATTCTTGTCACCTCAATGGGAATATGCAGCAATATTAGCTTCTATAGGGAGCAAATGGACCTCCCAAATCCAAAAATAAAATCAGATTTCAAAAATTTAAATTTTGATTTTTCGAATTTCTGCCGCCGACTGTGACCTTGCCGACTTCCGGCGCTCCCAACGCGCCATTTTTAGAGCTAGGGAAACGAAATACATACCAAACGATAGAAAATTGATCAAGGAACACGATAGTGAAGGTTTCAAGTCGATATCTCCAACCGTTTTGCCGCAATCGCCGCCGAAAGTTGAAAAAAGTCTATTTTTCCGAAAATTTGACCTTTGACCGGTCAAAAGTAGGTCAAATGTTGACCTAGGACCAAAAAATATACCACCAATCGCGAGATCTCGTTGAGAGCAATCCGTTGGTTTTTTCCGCTAAGCTCTACGACCTTCCGTTTCGAAACGCCAGGGGGGGGTCGTAACAACCCCCCCCCCCTGGTCGTTCGTGTTATGAGAAATGGCCTGGTCGTGCGAGGGTTAACGTGAATGGCGAACATGACCACACGTCACGAAATTAGCAGTTTCCTTGGGTCAAACCTGAAGTACGACTTGTAGGGGAGAGTGGGGAAAGATGCCCAGGGTTTTACTATGTCATATATTATTCGAAAATGACGATCGGAAAGCAAAAACTTGGAGTTTCAACGGAAGCCGACATCATTTTCTCCAAAAATATCACACGTTCGTGCCTGAAATATGATAACTTTTTTTGCTATTAAGCATTTTCCTGAAGAAGTCAAAGGGGGCATCTTACCCCACAGGGTGGGAAAGACGCCCCCTGGCGTTGGGGAAGATGCCCCCTGCACTATAAGTGACATAAATGGGCACGTGAATCGCCTGAACGAATCAGTAGTCCCTTCGAGCCTGCAGTAGACACCAAACGTCATCGTAAGGGCCCTCAAAAGTGGTCGTAAGGTGCTTCAGAGGTCATCGTTAGGGTCATCATAGTCCAGCGCGGCCAAACAAGCCTCTGTGGTGGCGTTCGTAGACCACTGTAGGGCCCTTATAGTTCTTCATGATGCTTGAGGGCCCTCGAGCCCATCGTGGGGACCTCAGATGCCAGCGCGGCCCGTGGAGCCAACGTGGGAGCCCTCAAAGGATATCGTGAGGGGCCCTGGAGCCAATAATGGGGCCCACCGAGGCCGTCGTGAGGGCTCTCAGAGTCAGATGCCGCCCAAAATGTCGCTGTGTGGGCCGAGAGACCGGCATGGGGAGCACCCGACCGTACTGAACTCTCAATAGTCCCAGACCGGCTTTTGTCTCTCATCACAAGCATGTAATAAATGATTTGACGGGCTGCTTGAAGGACAGCCTACGGATTTAGGGGGGCGTCTTTCCCCATCAGGACAGGGGGCATCTTATCCCAAGGTACCGAAGTAACATTAAATCAGTACAATATGTTAGCCATAAAACTACACCCTGAAACAAACTGTTTGGGACACAGTACACGCATGTTAATGTATCACGACTATATCAAGGGACGCAAAAATTATCTACCTTCTTTGGTATTTACAATGTTTTAACACCAAAATATTTTTCGAAAGCAGCAAATAAAAAACATGCATTCACCAGCCAGCCGTTGCCCAACTGAGCTTCGCAAATTTTTGTGCAGTTAACAAGGCAGGCTTCCGCTTTACGCTAAGAACATTAATTTCCGGGTTCAATTCTTTGTTTCGCCGCTAGAGGGGGTGGGGCGTCTTTCCCACCCTGGGCATCTTACCCCACTCTCCCCTACCGTGGAAATTCCATGTTTCATCGTAGAGCCACAGTTGACTGAGTTTCGCTCTCGTTTGCGCCTCGCTTCTATTCGTCATCGAAGGGCAGCGCTCGGCGCTCGCTATCCTGCTTCACACAGCTCCGTGAGTGACGTCACCACGGGCGGTGGGCCAATCAGCGCGGGCCGGTCGTGGTGACGTCACTGTGGCTCGCCTCACGGAGCAGTGGTGTGCGGGGCACGGAACTGACGACACGTTAGTGCGGTCTTGGCGCTCGGTTCGTTTGCAGCAAGGAGCAACTGTCTCGACCCTCCGTCGTCAGAACCATGGAGCACATGAGGAGGTAGGTCGCAGCGGGGGTTTGTGGGTCAGTGACGGTCAGATGACTACCATCGACTAACTAATCACTAATCAGACATGTCAATGTATGTCGGTTGTAAGTTGTCAATGACATTATGCAATATAGAAGTCACGCTGAAAAAATACTTCAACCACTAAATCACTTTTTATTAAAGCAAGTTAAAAATTTCATTTGATAGCCTACTGATAAAATATAATGTTTAAATTCCTTTGATGTTGGTTGGCCATAACCCTTACCTAATTAAACAATTAATTACGTTAACTGAAAACAAACCATATGTATAGTGCGGTAAATAGAAACCTGTTCACTTTGATTCAAACGGCCAAACGGCATTATATTATGCACTTCAATTTTATGCATTAAAAATGCCTACCTACTTTTAATAATAACAATGATAATGATAATAATGGTACCTAATACGATCGGTACGTTTTCCTGGTGATTACCCTGAAACATGGCATGAGTGCATGTTACGAGTTTATACACTATGCTACCGTATCATAATGTTAAGATTCAAGTCGATTTTTCTTTTGTTTCATGTTCGAGGCCAGAGTATTGGGAATATCTAATGTCTATGTCTTAAAAAAGTTCAGTGTCATAATAGTTCGGAGCACGAGCACAAACAACACTCTAATCGACATATGCTGAAATACATATTCGAACTACTGATAAGCCAAGGCCGTTCATATGTGGATGACAAGCTAGCAGACCGGTTTGAAGTGTAAAGTTTGGCCACAAGGTCAATCGACACGAGGAAAGTTACCTTTAACGTGCGCATTTCCTTGCTTTAACAATTCCACAAAAGCCTTGAACGAGGGAATTAGTTTATCGATTAGTCACCACTCGCCAAACAAGTTTCTTACCGTTGTTATTTTGACCAAGGCGCAGTTATGTTTTCGCTTTGATTTATTACGTTAATTACCTACCGTAAGTATCTGTAAATCCTTTTCCCATCACTCAGCCGGTGTCCCCAGCCGGTCTATAAGCTGCTTTCTTCAGGTGATATGGCCCGTTCCCCGCTTTAATTTCTCCCATCGCCATGAACCCGTACTTCTGTCTGTCGCACAATGACAGCGTATTTTCTCGGAGAAATTTCCTTTTACGTGTGTGACACAAATCTGCACACGAAGTGCACTAGCGGCTTTGTGCGAGCTCAGCGTTTTCCCTGCACTAAGGACCATGGATCAGACATGTCACTTTCCTTCCTTGTTACTCGAGCAAGCTGAAACGCTTTAGGCGAGCGTTGCTGGCTTGTTAGATGCCAGGTGTCAATGTGTTCTGTTTTAGTCCTTCACGGTAGTGGCTATCAGAAGGTGTGAACTAATGCTGCAGAGTACGACCTGTTGAACAGGTATTTATTGACTGTTTACATGCGACGCCTTGTATGCATTCCTTATAAGTCAGCAGAGAATCGAGAGGCTTGTTTTATTGAGCCGTCATGTTCGTGGCATGTGAGACCCGCACCCTTCTCGAGAACTGCCGTCCGCTGGGGGATTAAAAGCACCGGTCGAGCCGAGGTGACCATCGTACCGCTTATAGCAATGTACCGGTCCTTAGAGAGAAACAGGCAGACGTCTCTTCTAGTTCCTCGTATCAAAACCCCTATATGACATTTTGCAGCGCTTTTACTATCGGCAGAAATTGTAGTCGTAACTACGTAGTGAAGTGGATTGAACACGTGACGGCTTGTCACATTTGTGCTCCAATCTCTATCGCATCATTAAAGCAGGGGCACTGGCATGTTCACCGTTGCAGCGGCCAGTATTCTGCCGTAACATCGTAAACGGATAGTGCACAGACATTGGACAGGAATTTGATTTAACAGACCATAAACGTAACGCAGACGGTTTCCTGCGAGATACTGGGCGGGCAGACGGCAGATCAAGATATTGCACTGATGAACTAATCTCAATGGCTGAGGGGTGGACCTCGCAAGACGTCGTCAGTGATAAAGAACAGCTGGGGCTCCCCATGCTGACAAGACGCATCGAGAGCATATTAGGTGGTTGTATAAACATCGTTAAAGTCTCACTACGATGATTGCACTTCCTCTGGTCATTTTAATGCATGCCTCAATATACAATATAGGTATAGACGCTAAAACACTTAAAAACATTTTTCATTATGCAAAAGAATATAGGAGTGCTTCAACCGAAGAGTTGTCCAAAAGGAAACAGGTTTTATATTTGAATTAATGAAATAAATGTATTGTATCATATGTGTAAATGCAATGATCCTTATCGTTTCTTCTCCACGGATGATAACTTGACCTATTCACAAGAGATTAGATGCCAGCTCAAGTGTATCTTCCCTTAGCCCACGATTGCTGCAATATTTCAGGACAGAATTTTTGTCGTCTTGTGATGTAGTCATCACTCATACAAATATTGTTTGCTCCGCAGCGCAACAGGTAGGCGTATACGCATCTCTCAGCTTGATGAGCTATTTGTCAGAGACACTCCGCTCCAGAGCAAACACCGAGATCAAAATTCAGAGCATCCTTTATGCGTCTTGTCTCGGCCATCATTATCCACTTGGTATAGCGAGTCGCCAGTGACAACGGAACTTTAGTTGCTCAGAGAACTCGTGCACCGGAAGGCTGATGGAATAAACCGGGGCGAGTCTACGACAGTGTTCGTTGGTGGGGCCGTTTTTGGCGACTGATGAATTGTTGGCTGTCTCGTCGGGCACACAGCCGACGCTCTATTGTAAATACGTTCCTGAACACCTCTGCGGCTCGGCAAATATTTAGCCAGTAGCTGTCACTTGACCCTGCTACGGCGATGGGTGGTCCGTCCACTCTGCCCAAGGGCGCCTGCTGCCGAGCGCTCGCCCGCAGCTGCAGTGTGTGTGCCCACGTCTTATATTGACATAAGGCCGTTTTAGGGTGGAAATGTCAACAGTTCTTAGCTTTCAAACATTCCCTCACATGTCATATGTAAGAAGTTAATTATATTTTTCATAAGAGAGAATGAATTTCTTGTTAGTGGTTAGAGTCACCACACTGAAAACAATTTCACCCAAAACTGGCGAGTAAACCGGTGCCTCGCGGGTACCCCTATCCGCAACCATTTTTAACCACCCTCCCAGGAGTCAATTTAGGACCTAACACTTTCGCAATTCACTCTGGAGAGTAGTAACCCTCCACGACTATTCGCGCACCAGTGGCTCGCGACCCCTCCATCGAAAGGTATTCATCGACGCCTACCTGGCAGCAGCGCCCCACAAACCCCTAGGAGATGGGGTTACCCTCCACGCCTACCCTTCGCCGACCAAGTCACGAGGGCCAAAAAAACTCCCACGTTTGACCATATTTGCGGGAAAATATCTATATTATAGCAATCTCACACCTAGAAAACATCGGTGAGAAAGTTTCACATCGGTGGGAAAGGTCAAATCGAATTCCCATAGAAATTTCGACATGACTCAGTCACCGGCAGTCATGCAGACCAGGCGCGGATACAAGGGGGGGGGGGCCATGGGGGCCATGGCCCCCCCCCTTGGCCGATTTTTTTCAAAAATAAAATAAAAAGTTAAAAAGTTAAAAAGCTGAAAAGGGGGCCTCCTGAAAATAAAGTGGCCGAAATCCGATGAGTTCTTTTTTAACCTACCCACTTAGTTATTTCTTAGAAGACTAGCTGAGAAGACTTCTTTGTTAGAAGATTGGTAAAGCTTTTCATAACTTGGAGGTCTCTTATACTCACAGAGATGACCACTTTTACAGGGCCTCCTAACCTGCACAGAGGGCCTCCAAGCCTGCACAGATGTTGAGATGTTGCCTGAACAGCTAGATAAGCTCAATAGACGCAGTTTTTTTTTTGGGGGGGGCCAACAAGTGGGAAGATGGGGCCTCCAACAGGTGGGATTATGGGGGGGGGCCTCCAGGTTTCTAATGGCCCCTCCCTTGGAGATTTTCTGGATCCGCCCCTGATGCAGACCGCCCGAAATCAAGAAGATGTGTCGCCGCTGCTTTCGTGACCTATATAGGAATCAAAATGGTCTCACTTGGTAGTTTCGGAAGAAAAGCGTTGCCAATCTTCCCGTGATGAATATTGCAGAGGTTTTAAAGATGCACCCTAACAATTGTACGTTCGCCCCTGCACTTGAAAACCGCCAAACAATGTGTCAACATATCATTGGTTCAAAAAAAAGTTAAAAAATTGTTGTAGTTCAAAACTGTATGAGACAACGCCATCTAGTTGTAACAGTAGATCCAACTCCTTCAGGGCAGGTTATGTAAAGGTTCGCCATCCACGGATACGCGTTTACGATACCTCGAGTAGTTCCAACTCTTTCAGTGAGGGCTGTGCCAATGACTCGACACCCGCGGGGACAATATCCGGTGCTGGGTAGCTACCTTACTGCAGACTGTGGGTACAGTGCATATTTACGAGTAATAAGGCAGGCAAGTCTGCTTACTCTCTAGCTAGAATCTGGACATGGCGAGTTAATACACATATACCACCCGCAGAGCAACGCTTAATTCGCCAGCTTCGGGTGAAATTGTTTTCAGTGCATAACACATCCGCAGTCCGCACCAATGACTTCAGTAAAAATGTGCCACGGGGAATGCCACGCTTGAATTGCCCGGAATAGGATCCATCACCTTGCATTCGGCCCCTATATGTCATATGACAGTTGACACAGAAACCCTTTTGTGCCCTGCACAGCGCACAGTCCACGTTTCACAATTCTTTGATTCTCCTAGGATACAGGTTGGAAGGCACAACCGAAAAGCTGTTTTCACCGTTTCACTGGCATACCAACGTTTGCACAATAGCACAATACTCTATGTTAGCTCACAATAGAGCTATACTTACATGACAATAGTTTCAACAGTGCATTATGATACGGACCTAAATAGTTACACAGCGCTGTGGCATTTCACTGCACTATACGTAACGACGATTGTTGATCGGTGCAGACTGAGGACTACGATATGGCTGTATCAAAATCCACTTGTCCTAACACAGCAGCTTCCGTTTCGTCCGGCAGTGTTGCACCCAGCCTAGCCGTCTGTCCGCGGGACCGGCTGTTCCTATATTATCTGCCGTGACCGGGTGCTCGCGGTGCCCGGCCGGTCATCGAAGGGTGCCGCCTCCCGCTGCAGGAAAGCTACGCTCCCCACCATGGAAAGTGGGCGGGTGAGGAGATCTGCCGGACCAACCCGTTCCGCATACCGGAAGCCAACGCCCGGCTGCGTCTGTGCTGAAACCGATGGCACACATACTGCAGCTAACAAGCGTTTCGAAGCTGCAGGGCGGATTCGTGTCGAGATATTGCTCGCTTTCACAAGCGTGCATCTTTATGGTCGTTCTTCCCGTCGTTATGATTATCTGTATCGCTATGGATGACAGATCTTTGCGATCTTTACACCAAATGCCACTCTCCGTCTGCTGCGCCGAAGATAGTCGCGACAGTGTTCTATTCCTGTTGCGCAGATGTTTTACGAGCATATCGGGGGTGCACGACGCCTACACAAGAGATCATCAGTGATAGTCCGGAAGATATGGTATAATAAGTGCGCTTTGAGTTTGGTCCGGAGGCGTGTCTGATGCGTGTGTAGGACGCGTGCTACGCTGGTTTCTGTTCCCTGCTTCTCCACAGAGCTGCGCAAGAGGCCGGAGCTGTCAGTTTGTGCGAACGGACGCCTGCTGTGTGTCCGCGTGTGGGGCCTGCGTGTCCCGGGACGTGTGTGTTTTGACGGCCGGACACACTGAATTAGGCATTGTTTTATCCCACTCCAGCAGACCGCCGCGCCTGCTTCTCTCTCAGTGCCAAGGTCAGTTAGGTGTCGCATACTTCGTCACTCTCAGCTCTAGTCTCTCGGTGTTCTATCCACCGTCTCCGCCATACCTCTGTGTCACTGCGTTACACATGACCAGTCGTCACGGCTGTGCGCACCCACCCCTCCCCCTCCCGTCTCCGACAGCCGTCAGCTCCCTGTCCCACTGTCCTGTCGGAGGATGGGCGGACGCACGCCGTGACGGTGAGACGCCTGCCGTGGCCTCCGCAGCCGCACAGGATCCCTCTTGACCTCTCGCAGCCGCCGCTGCCGCCCACCCGAGCTGTCAGCGCAGCGCGTTCCGCCCGTTTGGGGTGCTCACTCGAGAGGGCTCATCCCCGCTGTCTGAAACGGTGTACTCTGCCTGCGGCGTCCAACCTACTTCGGGGAGACGTCTTATTGCACTGACAAGAGGGCTTAGATACTTGCTGAAAGAAGGGATATTTCCGTTTGTCTATGTCTGACTGACTGACAGGTCAGCCTCCTGACCGCCTGGCCACCTGCCGACATGATACACGATCCCGGTGACAGCGGGCCCGTCCACCCGTCCGGGATGTCTGTTCTGTCACCGCCGAGAGTTCATTCTCACCCTTTGTGTGTTCCTGTCGGATTCTGCTGTTCGGAATGCGATATTTACCAGCCGGTAGCTGTTTGTTCTTTCACAGCTGCCGCAGGTGCCGCGGGCTGTGGATCGTCCATATCTGTCGCCTTTTAATGGCGTGCCTGCGCTGGCAGCGGGTGGGCGGCGGGCATGGTCCGGCCACAGATCTTGGACCCCTTGGCGTGAGCGTTGCAGCGGCGAAAACAATGCGTCGGCGGCAGCACGGCCCTCCGCCCCGGTTTCCGAAATCGTCCACCGCCGTACTGAGAACAGAGCTGCGTGGTGGACCGACCTCTTTACAGACTGTCCATCCGGCCAGCCGGCCGACAATTAAACCTGCCCTCCGGTGTACCGTCAGCTGGACGGATCATGGCGCAGGTAATGTACGGCACGCTTACAGCCGGCAGCTGCGCCAGATCTGCCGGCGCGTCACAGCTGGGGCGATTGTGGCGCACTCGGCGGCCTTTCCTCGCCGCCTACGGCTGCCGATGAACGGATAAGGCGGTCGTCGCAGCCTCCGCCCGCCGGCCGGCTGGTGGAACTGGGCTATTTGGAGTCAGCAGGAGGAGGCTTTCCGTGCATGTGTAGACCACTGCGTCAGGCGAGGTGCGGTGTCCGGAATACATGGAGGTCGGAGGAGCTCACCTGTGTCGCTGTTGCTCACCTAGAAGAAGCTGAACGTAGCCGTCCAGTGACCCTTCCGACCTTTCTTTTGTGCAGCAGTCGCCCCCGCTTCCTCTCGCCTACCCGCTTTGTTAGATTTGTCTTGTCTTCTACTTGTCACATACTCTTGTTGGACGCACTAAAGCGTCCGAAAAGATTACTGAAAACGTTTGCCCACGCACGAAATTTTCCACCTTAGCGGAATAAGAAGAGGCTGTGTTCACCTCAGCGCAATAAATAGCACGGATGACCACGGCTCACGCAAGCTGGCCACATCTTTTTTTTGTATTCACGCAATAAATAATGAGGCTAGCCATTGTAAATTTATAACCTGCGTAAAACGTTTAGCCGACTCATTTAACAAAGATGTCGATTTTCAGATAGTCATGGCTGGTTGCATTGCAACCAACGTACGTACATAACGTATAACTTCAATGCACTTATCTAGCAACAAATCCTGCGCCTCTTATATGTACTATTCAGTAACCACAATACACATGTGATCTGTGTAGGATCAGTTACTCAACAACTCTATAAACGGTCTCGCTCTGCGGTTTGTTACGGAATTACGCACTCGTATTACACTTCCTCACCACAGATAACGCCTCTATATCACCCACATCGGGGCTAACCCGTCCTGTCATATCTAACGTCACCATCTATACGCACTCGGCCGGTCCGGCGAACATCCCCGTCTCTAAGCAGGTGGAAGCACATCGCTAGCGGTGGTGACAGCGCGGGCGGCGTGGAGCGCCGGTTCCTTACAAGGTCGTCAGATCGGCACATCTGCCCGCCTCCGTCCGCATTGAGCTCGCCACGGCTCGCGTTTACCGGGCACGCCCTGCAGGGTAGTCACGATACAGTGCTCCTGTGATCGGTGAGGGAACGGGTTCAGTAAGGGGCGGTGCCGGTCGACCACCCACACAGCACGTGCAAAGGGGAGCGGTACGGGGAGATTGCTACTGCAGTGGCAGCCCGGGGTGGTCAGTGGCGGGGTGTTGTGGGGTGATTATTCCGGCTGGGCTCATCAAAGGCTGCAACTCGTGGGGGTTTCCAAATTATAAAGAAGTGAAAATGTTGGGTCAGGCAATTCAAGGAATTGTGTTTTTCCCGTCTCCTTCAGCAATGCCATCTCTCCAATGATATGCTCAGTTTCCAATCACGCTTTGTTTACTCCAAGATTCTTTTTAACTCCTCGTCTCGTATTTACCACACAGTTCATAATACTATCTCAAACAGCGTCACACTTCTACCAGGACGGTGCCCATTATCTCTCATCGCACCGCTGGGCTCAGAAGAATCTCTCGAGAGTCGAGCAGCGCACATCACGCACACGTGTCCCCAATCCGCACCGCGCGCCGACCTCGAAAGTGGCGCACATGCCAGCGTCTGATGGACCGAAGCGGTGCCGTCGTCCGAGTTGGCGCCGCGGCTCGGCGACGTTTCTGACGTGCCAGAGGACAGTAGGACATCGGTGACAGCGGTGACAGCCAACAGCCAATAGATGACAGCTGTGGCCGTGAAGACGGCGAGCCGATCTGTCGACCGAGACAAGAATGTCCCGAGGAGCCGTCGAGCGAACTGCGAGGGCCGGCCGAGCGGTCAGGCGTGCTCTGACAGATAAGGGTCACGGCGGAGGTGGGACTCGGGTATGGGTGACGTCCTAGGTGGAGATCCCAGCCAGGAGATGACGTCCTGCTCTGTGACGCCGCGCTGTGCCACAGACACCAGCGGTCGATCACAGGCAAACACTCCACTGTAAGCCTCAGATCAGACCGATCGTGACTGTCAGACCATGGGAGAGATGTCCGACGCCTGACAAATGCATAGCGCTCTAATCCTACCCTCACGCGCGAAACGTTGCAAGGAAAACATCGGTAGTAAAACATACAGCCTATCATTGTTCTGTAGGATTCTCGGAAGCGTTTCCATGCCGCTGGGAGACTGTGTGTTCGAAACTCGCCGGTACAAATATTTATGTGCAGGCGCTCCATGGTACATCACTTTGTGGCCGGATCATTGACCACATGCCGTTGATAAAAGAACGCCTGCAGCGCGCAGAAGGACCTCGCAGCGTTCACAGTGAACGGGTTTGCACGCGGTGCACTGTACGGTGCACAGCGATGTCACTCACATTGACCTCACCTGTCGCACCTGCGCCATGAGAAACGGTTGCAAAGTCGGTCACAGGGTGGATAAATATTCCCAGTCCAGTTTGTGAGGGAAAGAATAAAGATAGGACACCGTGTTTGACCCATTTGAGCTCTAATCCAGTTCGGTAACAGGCGACTAAAGCCTTTTTCGCAGTGTAGTCTGCTTGGCATCTGCCTATTCCTATTCCATATTTTCTATCGTCTGAATATTGAATGAAGTTAAAGTTATTTAGTATAGTTTTAGTGACTGGGAACTGTCATCGGTCACTGACCGCACTTCTCCTCGGTCGACCACGGGCCTCCGGTCTGTCCGTTCGTCCGTTTAACCACCATACTCGTAACGTAACCCTCCACCGGCCACCGAGTGTGGCTCTATTGTCGCCTGACGTCATCCACTTAGCATGCGCCCCTCCATCCCTCCCTCTCCAAAGCAAACTAAGAGACAGACAGCAGACGGACGGGACGGACGGAGGCAGACGAAACGCCACATCGAGATGGCCACTGGAGTGATGCTGAATTTATGTTCGTTCTTCATGCTCTGCACAACATTGCATGCACTAGATCCTATCAATTTTATTGGACTGGCTACCGAGAATTTCCATCGATTTAGGTGGCAGCCTGGCGTCTTACTGATAAATAACCCCAGCTTTTTGACATGCACATGGAGCTTGGCTAGAACACCTGTGCCGATTCGACCAACCACCAATCCAAGCTGCAGTTTTAATCGCCACGCAGGGCTAGTATCAGGCCTATGACGTAACTGTTCAATGACGCTGCGTGTCGCAGCTCTGACCTCGGGCGACCCCAGGCGGCGGCGTTCCACAGGGAACCGTAGCGGCGCCGGTACTTTTCGATCGGCGCACGTGCGTGTCGTCAGATCCGGCCTCGGTGGCCGCTGCGGCGACTGACCGTGTCAATGGCGCGAGGTCACGCGAGGCCGCTCTGGACAGTCGTGCCGGCCTGCAGCCGCACGTTCCTACAGGCTACAGCTGACCGCCGAGCGGGGTGACGCAGCCCGGCGGAGGTCACCGTGAGGCGCCCCGGTGGAACTCGACTGCCATCGGGGACGCTGCAGAGGTAGAGGGTGCCTGCAGAAGGTATATCGCGCCTGTATGTCGTGTGAGATATATTGCAGAGCAGGCGGCGAGACCTTGTAATGCGATCTGTTTAGTGGTGATAAGGTGGATCATATTATAAGCCACGACCAGCTTAACTATCTTAGATCTCCTTCATAGATTGGGAGCTAAAACCGATGACCATCTATGGGCCATTAGAAGATAAAAACTTGGGCACTGCCATTCTCGGAGGGTGCATAACCTGAATGGAAGACGATCCTCCTTCCTCATCAGAAATATGCTGAAGGTGCCCTGAAGTTCCCCACCAAGTCCGACACATGCGGGCGTAGATCTGTCAAAGATCACCGCCTCACGTATCGTCTACACCTGCTCAGCGAAGGTCGATGTGGTGGCGGTCAGCACACCGGGAAACGACGACACCGATCCCGAGGACCAATTAGACCGCGGTTCACCTGGTCCAGGTGTCTGGGGCTGGGACGGTCCCTGGTCTCGGTCCGTGGTCCCTGTCCGGACCGCGGCAGTGCGGCTTGTTATGATGACACCACACGGAAACCATGGGGACGTTTACGTGCCTCCGATTTCCCGATATCATCCCTATACAAGGTCGAACGAAAGAAGGATCAGCGTCTCCGCTAGCGCAGAAGAACCCAGGACAAACAAAGCTAATCCCCCTGTGTCGGACGGCACTGCGGGCCGCTGCAGACATCCATTTGGGCCGTCGTGAGTTCGACAGGGGACACGGCTCGGTGCTGCCGACATGATTCGGCCATAAAACCCCGTCCGTCGCGCACAGGATGTGAGTCGCGCCGGCACTTCCCCGGCCCGGTCCCACGGAGCCGGACACGATGACTCAGATCGTGACGCGGCGGCTGGACACGCACTGTCCGACCGTCACGGTGTGACGCCCCTGCAGGCGATGTGACTGCTGGAACTGGAGACTGTCAGACAGCTGCAGAACTGGTGAAGACGGGGATCCTATTCCGGTACTTCATATCGCTAAGTCGCGTGTGCAAGCAACGGGAAAGAACAGCTGTAGCGGCGACTTCTCAGATATGTAGAACAGAACTGGAAACGGTATCACTTGTGAATCACATGCAAGCTCATGAAATTCAATGTTACGTGCACGCACATCGACACTTGCACGGCCGTTCAACGAACGCGTTTTTGGGAATACAGATCAGCGATAGAACTGTGCAGAGTCCGGTGTGAGCTTTTCACCCGCACGCAGCGCGGAGCTATCTGAGATCTTTTCCTGTTCTATTCCTGGTTTTAGACTGGCCTTGCATTCGGGTCGCCAAATGTCAGGTCCTGCGATGGTGACTGTCTTGTCAAATCCTTTGACAGACAGTTCAATCTTCCTGGATATCCCAGTTATATCCCAGCCGACTGGTTTGAAGGGGTAACGGTATCACAAGGACTAACCCCAAATCCTCCGAGTCAGACAATATCCGACATCAACATTATTCTCCGACGGAGGTTCATCTTCCTCCGTACCCGACGCCCCGTACCGCACCAGACGCGGTGCCATTCACCGGCGCATGTCACGTGGCGGCGCATGGCCTGCGGCGGTGGCCCTTTGTTCTCATGGCGGAATGCGAGGAATACGACCACAGCACTGCTCGCACAGCCGCCGCAGAATGACTTCGGTCCGCCGAGCGAGCGACTGGTGACGGTCGGCGCCTTTTGAACTAGACGAGAGGCCATCGGGTGTGTCTTGACGAGCTACCACTCTGTGAAAGATTTGTATGCTTCACGGAGTGACTCTAATTGCATTGCAGGGGGCAGGTGTTGAGGAAATCTGTAACGCACCATTAGTTCTCGGTGTTGATAATGGTGTCTGAAGGTCATGACTCATGGTAGTTATTTTGATGGGAAATTCATGTCCAGTCACAGAGCGTATCCATAGCGGTTGTAGATGGCGAGCTCCCATTTCAATGTCACTCTGCGGTCACAGGAAATCACGTTCGCGGTCCGCCTCCAACCTTCCTCTGGCAGTGCAAACAGCTCCTGTGCCGCCTGTAATCACACTGAGCCGACCTGAACGACTGTGGTGGGGGATCATCGGCTCACGTAGGCCATCTGCTCCGCTCGTGCCGCTACTTCATCCGCTGATCCGCCGAGGCGCCGAGCCAATTAGACGGGTCCAGTCTAGTGAACACACCGCATCGCAGCCGAGCGTGCGTGATTACATGCTGCGTACAACCAGCGCTGTGCCAGCTATAGCTAGCGAGAGCTGTAACCGCGCGAAGAACATCGTGGATCTGCTGAAGTGCTAGGAATACACCGGGCTCAGCTCGGCGGTGATGGACTGACACTGAACAGTTGTCGTTGTTGTTACATGGGCAAGACATGCGCATCCTCTTGGACTCCGAAGTCTTTACCCGTCGATAGCGTCACACGTGACGGCACCGGGCACATTTACTTTTGGTGACGAATGAATCGCAAGTGGCGCTGGACGGGGCCGGTGTGCGCCGACAACGCCGCCTGCGCCACTACCTGCCGTCTGCGGCGGAAACTGGCGCGGGGCTCCGGCCGGATACTGCGGATAGTTAGTCACGGTTCGGGTACCACTGCTGCCGGCTCAGCCGAGAATGGCCCAGCAACAGCAGCCGCCCCGCGCGGCCTCTGGGAGAATTTCCCAGTGGGAAGACGGGGCTGAGCTGATTACGGGAAACAAGGCGCTATAACTAGGCGGCTCAACTCAGTGAGTCATGGGACAGCTTCGCGCTTTGTGCGACATGGAAAGTTTGCTCTTGAAGTACAGAAATTAACGCTATGAGTGATGAATATGCGTCCTTCCCTAGACCGCATTGATGCAGTAAAATAAGACAATGCGTCGTTTTAACTATGTCTGTACCGTAAAGCATTTCAGCTAAACGGCGAAATGAAGCTAGGGAAATCAGGTTCTCGCCACACCGAAAGTTGTTGTGCAAGTCAGAGTAATTTCATACAGAGAAACGACAAAGCATATCCGCTGGCTTTAGTGACTAATTTCTCCTCGGCATGCGCTCAAACGACGCCGTTTAGCCACTTTGGCCCTAACAATAGCTTCATTTGGCTGCATTAAGCGAGGACCGTTTTTGTCGCGTGACCCTCGCTCGTGACAGGCTGCCATCGGGTGACGTACTGACATAGGATGCTGTGTTTGCTGTCGAACGGCAGCGAATGTATGGCTCTTGTCATGCTAATCGGTGAATGGAAATGATGCAGCTCAAACTTCGCTTCGGAGCGCCTTTTTTCGATGGAATGCAGCTGTTACAATGTAACAAAGGCCGTGAGGAAAAAGTACCATATATGAGGGAGCAATAGCACGAATAGTCCCTCTCCTGAAATGCGAAATACAGAGACGAACATTTAACACAATTTGATCGAAGAGATCCTCATTAGGTGACCTCTTGTCCTCAGCTATAAAATTAAACATAACGACAACATCTCTGCCCAAGTCGTCGGTGGGATATATGCGATGAGTGATTACTAGAGAGGATTACGTGCTTGCCGGTATGCCGTGAAGCACGTGGGTAAATAATCATGACAGACCGCTCCCCGTCCTAAGACAGACACGATGCTGATAGACACTAAAACATGCCATTATCGTGTCATGGTGAAGGCATAAACAGTTATGGCATGAGTCGCATCTGCCGTCCATCAACCTTGCCAAGAATGTTCCTGGACTCCATTTATCTAGGCCAGCGATGACGAACATGGTACCTAAATGATGACGATGAAAGCAGACATTGCAGCGCATAGTTTTGCCTTATATTTATCTCCTGTGCAAGTCTTCAACTGTCAATTCTCCTGAGTCAAATGCATTTAATATTTCACTAACTAGTAAATACCGATACGATATTATTGTAACGCATTACGATCTTCTCGTGCGAAGTATTTTTTCATGGCTTCGTTATTGACCTTGATCTCGAGTGACAGCTATCCTCCTTTTCTCTGATTTGATGCAATGGAATGTTGATAATCTCTCGGCGGCAAAATATTCCCGAATGATGTCTGATTCGCCGCGAAGCTATGTCACGCTCAGAGGCTAAAGGAAACAAGTATGAGATTAGGAAGTATTTTCCAGCCTCACGAAAGTCGGGATATATCGACCCAGGTCACGACTTCAATGAAATCGCTCTCTTTGCCCTCTAAGTGAGAGGCTTAGCTTAAAGCGCAAGCACAGCCTTCGCCAAGAATCGTGCAGGGTGCACAGTGGTTCCTGCCACGACTTTGCACCATCGTGTTCATGTGCCTGCTCTAGCTTGAGCCTATAGCTGACCTCGTTTTATCGATTCGATCCCAAGTCCTCTGGCTTCACAAATCGCAGGAGCTCAATATGCATTGCATTCCGTACGAACCATTTCTACTACTTGGTCTTCTTCTTCTACCAAGCGAGTCTTACGCATCTTTCCCTTCCTTCTCAATTCTAGCCTCGTACTCTTTTAGTCCTTATAACCGTCACATGATTTCGACCTGATTGATTGATTTCGCCTTCATAACAAAATCCTGCCATACCCGAGCCACTCTCTGACGTCTCCTCTGTGTCTGCCCTCAGGTCGGTGCCGGGCGGCTGGGAGCGGTACAGCAACAGCCCCTCTCCGCCCCGCTTCTCTCCCGGCCAGCTGTCTCCGGTATCCCCGCAGCTGTCGCCGTCGCGCGAGCTGCCGCCGCTCTCCGAGAGCCAGCAGGCTGCCCTGGAGGAGAGTTTCCGTGCCAACCGTAACCCGCACGACAGTGACCTGATGCTGCTGGCTGTCGAACAGGGCGTGGACGAGGCACAGATCCGGGTAAGGACGGAGAGGGGGCGGGGCGGCAATGGATGGGGAGGGACGGTGGCTGGTCGACGATGAAACGATTCTACCCGATGGTCCGCGTAAAAGTGATGAGCGCAGAGCGATGTCTCACAATTGCTTGGTGAAAGTGTGGGGGCGCACAAAGTAAGGGTGCACGAAGTTGGCGCCAAGGTCATATAACTGTCCGGATGGAAGGCCAAGACCATGAGGATTAGCAACATTAAATGTGGATTTGTGGGAGCATGTGTCATCGAACATTGCCTTGTGAGTTGGTTTGAAAATGTCATAGGGATGCTGTCAATTATCTAATATTGCACACATTTTTTATCTGATATTTAGGTCCCGTGTCATGTAAGCTGCATGACCAGTTCCGCTGTTCTATAGCCACACCTTAACTCGTATACCTATCAATTTCATGAGCGGCGCTGTAGTCATTCTCACTGGCACTCCTGAAGTCGCGATGGACTGTTTAGCTGCACATTTTGTATGCTGCTTTATATCTTATCAGTAGATAGTGATCCTCATCGTTATCAAATCCGTGATTTCAATCGCTATCAATTTCGTCCCTGAACTCTGACACCCAGCAGCCAATATACCTGTGCCCGTCGTCTCATCGGCCACCCGCTATGAACCCTCACCCGACACAATAGCGATATGATCAACACCCTCGATAACATCGATGGCCTCTTGAATCGTTTCCCGACGCCTCCCCTCACCAGTTACCCGATCAATTAGGACCAATTGGTCCACGGTCCGGTCACGAGTCGGTGGAACGGTCCGGGTCCGGTCTGTGTTCGTGAAATTCCGAACGGTCGGCGCCACCCTGACGGGAAATCCAGCCTGCAGAGCCGCGGCGAGGCGATATCTGCAGCAGGCTAGGGGTGGCTAGTGGGGCAAGACTCTCGGCTATCTCCTGAACTGGAGCGGTGGCCAGATGTCCCCTGAGATTAACCCTGGAACATTTGGTATAGGGTTCGTGGCAATGGGAGGCGCATGTGGAGTTTCATCAGCTTTTGTCCTTGACTTTGTTACGTTCCGAGCTGACTGATCGCGTTCCTGTCGCAACCTATAAATAACTACGGAAGGCGCCTTGTGCAATCAATGCAGCTCATTTGCACAGCACGGAGTAACTATCGAGAGTGTGCACCACGGCCGCCAATGGAGACAGCATAGTTCACCCCGACACCTAACGTTCACGTACCGGACTGTTTTAGCACTCTATTCGCTACTGGCGGGCGACTTAGAGCCGTCTTCAGCCGTCCATCTACACAGCCGATCACTATTGCCGCGTAATGCCTCTCTTCGGATCTATACTGTCGATCTCTACTGCCTACCGAGCCCATAATGAGCGCCACAGTGATCAGTGCCCGCGCCGCCCGCACCGAGCAGGTTATCTGCGGTAGTGCGAACTGCACAGTCGCACCATCCCCACCAGCCGGCCCCAAACGATCTGCTTCTGGTGATCGGGAGGCCTGGTACCGTCGCGTTCACTGGACGCGGTGGGTGGCGCTTCTACGAATGACATCATGACAGCCGTGCATAGGAGGCACTGCGAGTAAGACGTTACCGCTCACTAAAAATGTGCAAAGGTGCCTTCGCACATGAAATTAAGTCTCTGACTTTGGTCATTGGCTGTGATTCTTACGCTGGCGACCACTGCTTACGCATTATCATATATGGAGTGCTCTTAGCTGCCTAATGGAGACCCGATAAGGAATGCTCTTGATTTCGCTTCCTTTTTACAGTAGTTTTTAATCAAACTATGATAAGTAGGAGAAATTGTGTCCTTTTTATAGGCAGATGGACCCACGAAGGTCGCTGGCATTTAGAGGAGCCCACGGCCTAAACGATGAATACGTCTGATAAATGGTTCAACTCATTTCCATATCAGCTTTCAGAGAGAGGCTTTAAATCGTTCCGACATTCGAGTTCCGCAGCCCAGCCCCAATGACCATGTCAGACCGACATCCGACCATGTTAGAATCCACGTCGGCTGTCATGTCGGCCCGACAACCGCCAACTAGTCTACTCATCTCATCCATAAACGTGGCCGGCTTTGTAGCCCGGTGCCGAAACACCCATCACGCCGCGGACACGCCCCTAGTGACCCGTCGAAGCCGCACGATACGCCTGTATGACACCCGCCGGCCTGTCGCCCTCGCTGACCCCCGAGCGCCCCCTCCTCGCCCCCTCTCGTCGCCCCCTCCCCGCCCGGCGGCGCCCGGCAGACGCCGGCTTGTAACGGTCTGATCACACCCGGCAGATTAGCTGACGACCAAATACGGCGAGCTGCTCTCGGTTGGACCGCAGTTGTAAACCATGTTCCGCGCCGCGTGCAATGCCCGGCATCGCGGCGCCTGCCGGGTGGTGACGTCATCAGGGGGTCTCAGAGCGGCCGCGAAGCGCGATCGATCGTTTTCGAGGTGCACGCTCTTGATGTGATTAGACCACATTTTACTTTTTACGGAGCGAGCGAAGCGAGCGGAGTCTCATACTGAATTAAGGGAAAATCCTGAGTATGAGCGGCCGGCCGTGGGGACGCTCTTCAAAAGCTAATATCTTAGGAACGGGACATCCGATTGACAAGCGGTCTTCTTTACTGAATGTCACTTGGACGTAAAAGTTCTGTGGTGTGATGGCCACCACGCGTTCTTGCCAACCACCGCACGTGGCGCGTGGTAAAGTTGGACATTTTTTAAGAACCCCCAAAATTGCAACCTCAATAACGGCACAACGGTTGGGCCGATTGAATTGAAACTCGGTACACAGTTAGGTCTCCATCAGATAATTCATAGGCATGTGTTAAGGTTGGGGTGCTACAGCACGTGCGCACGTGCAGGGGGCGCTCCCAGATCTCGAGAACGGCTGGGCCGATTGCGCTCAAATTTGGTACACGGTTGGGGACCAGTTAGTAGGGTGCCGTGCAAATGTCAGTTTGGACCCCGCTTGCACGTGCGCACGTGCAGTGTGCCGCTTCCAGATCTCGAGAACGGCTAGGCCGATTGCGCTGAAATTTGGCACATCGCTAAAGACCGGTTAGTAGGGTGCAGTGCACAAGTTAGTTGGAGGTACCCCCTCGCAATTTCGCACGTGCAAGGCCCATCCTCTCGCTCGCTCCGTTGGTCGCCCAAAAGGCGTTTTACTGGTTAAAATTAACAGAATAGTAGATGGGCGAAACGCGCAACGACATTTGTGACGGGAAGTGTCGTGTTGTAAGGCGTTGGTTGGTTCCTTTCGCCCGGATTCGGTAACGCCTCAAGATCGGTGGCGTCACAGAATGTATGACGTCACCGAGCAGCTGATCGGGTCATTATGCGTGACGAATGAGAGGGAGGCGCGACGAGTAATTCCATCGGAACGTCGTCACCGCCCGGCCCCCGGTTACCAAAGCACAACGGGAGCGTAATCGCAATCTTGGAGACGGTACGGGACGGCATGTGGCCTACTTTGACACTGGTTCCGGCTCAGGGATTGTAGTTTGTCGCAATGAGGAATCACAATGAAATGAGAAGAGACAGGCAGCCGGGAGCAGGAGTTGCGTAGTGACGGATCCAGGCAGAGATGGTGGGGTAATAACCAATAACCATGCCCGGGACTTGAATTTAGCATAATATCTTGAGCTGGGCCCTTGCTACCGAATGCTGTTACAGTGCCTGCGCACTGCGAAGCTGGTTCAGCGTTTTTCGCCGCGGCTATAAGAATAAAACCGTTTCCCGGGACCAGGCCAACAGCTTGGTGACTTCATTGCCACAAGGCAGGTAACCCGTCGTTCCCCGTTGTGGTAGCATGGGCTATTACGTCTTTCTCACGCCCATCCTGCGTCCACTGACCCCAAAGTACCCACCTGAGGAACTCCAGTGCCATTTAAACGGTCTCCCACCCCCATCACGGTCCCATTGAGACGGTCCCCATTCCATCACCCTTCTGAGCCGGGGCACGAAGCCCGCAGGAAGCGCCATTGTCCGCCGGCGACAATCCCGCCGCAACGACGGCAGTAATGACGCGCCAGCTGCGTCCTTTTCGTAACGCTGCGCCATACGCGGCTCCCACGCCAGTGCGCGGCGTCACAAAGAGAAACGGCGCCGGTGACGGTGACGACGGCAGCGTCACATGTGTCACCTGTCGCCCTCCCCCCTCCCACGCCCCTGGATTGGGAAGTGGGAGCCCGGAATACCCAAATGACGAAGCCTGGACAGTGGACAGTAGCGTCGGAACACCTCCAATTAAGGGGGGGGGGCACTGCCGACTTTTGGTCCCATTCTTTCCATGCAACGCCCATAGGGCTAATGTTAAAATGCCAAAATCAAAGGGGGGCACGGTGCCCCCGTGCCCTCCCCGTTCCGCCGCCTATGAGCCTGGACGATAGGGTATCGCTCTGGAGTTCCCGATTAGAGCCTGCGTCCGACACCGATACGCGACTATCGCGCCGGTTGAGTCCGGCGCCGATTTTGGCGGACCACCGACAACCACTTTCGCGAGCTGTTGTGACTGATGATGGTCGATCGATTTGTGTCGCTCGGGTGGCTCTGGTGGGAGCCGCCGGCGCCCTCAGGCGGCAGAATGACATCGTCAGCCGCTCGGTCAGTCAGCAGCCCGAGCCCGGCTGACGGCCGCCCGTCGTGGCTGTTCATTACCGAGCGCACTCTGTGTATTACACGCCAAAGAGCGCCCGTGAGTGATGACATGTGCGGCCCATTGAACACGCCTCACTGACTTTGCGCGACTGTAAACGCAGCTTTACGGGTGCATCGGTCCCACGCTGTGATCGCACGGACACACGGTTACATGCTACCGTGGGTCGGTGCACGGGCCAGCGGCACGACCGCTTGTTTCGGCACCCGCACACAGTGAGGGTCAGTGACCCCGCACAACACGACTCGCGAAACAATGGCGACTGCGCGGTCCATTCTCATTTGAGCGCCGCCAGGCGTGATACCTTCAACCCCTCATGACCCGGGATGTGTCTAATTTTTCAACTTGCACGCACCGAAGAGCCATGGCATCATGACTCTTCGTGTCTCACGATATGGATAGTCCACTTCCAGCATGGTGGTTTTCGTTTTACGTTTTTTATTCAGTGAATGTGTTCCAGCCACTGTTATACTCTATATTCCAGTGTTTAGCGCGGGGCGTGGCGTTTCATGAATCATGTAACATGTTTATGACCTGTTTCGTATCTTTTGCAGCGCTGGTTCAGCCATCGTCTGGCCTGTTGGAGACAGGAGCAAGGTCTGGAGCCCAACGGCCGACGGGTCGACATGATGTGAGCGCCGCCTGGTGGTGACCTCAACAACTACACCCCGGTGACTGGAACGGGGACATGTGTCGCCTATGACGGTGGCCCGTCGCGATCAACAGGCGCGGCAAAAGAGAGACATTGGCACTAACTGACCGCGACTGACCGCGCCGTCTGTGTTTGTTTGTCATTCACGCGAATAGTCTACGATCTGAAGAATCCTCTCAAGATGGAGGAACGATGGCATGCCTCGCACCGGAGGCGCTAGTCTAGCAGCTCGTGGCGCGAGCTGGACCTTATCCGTGGGAAGAATCCTCCACAAGGCGCAGCTGAGTTTGTTGGCTGACCTCTAAAGACGTTGGGTTGGACGTCTGGGTCCGATGGCAGATCCCAAGGGCCCGGTCTTGGGGCGATACAGGGGGAAGGGGCGGTACGAGGGGCAGTGTGAAGGGTGGCCTGTAAGACAGGCCAGGGTCACGACGGCTCGGCGAGCCACGAAAAAAACACGCGGCGTTGCGTCACGATGTAGACAGCGCCGTGATTACCGACCACGCGCCGTGATTACCGCAGGAGAGCCGTGGTTTTCATGTCGTGCGCCGTTAGGGTAAACGTTGCGCTGTATGGAATTTCAGCACTGTTTTATTGTGTGTCGCGTTTCGTTGGATCTGACTTCTGTTCGAACGAAAGTGGGTGAGAAGGGTAGAACAATAGAACATTAGGTCACGCTGCATACAAATTATATTGGCAAGTGAGAAAACATGTCGCCTTTTGCACGCGTGACTGAAGAGTGATTTGTTGAATCATGTGTTTTAGTTGTGTTGAGTGAGTGCTCATGTTCACATCGTCATAGTATTTTATGTGTATTAAATAGACACCACAACACTACAGCACTAATGTCAAATTCCACACTGTGTATACTCGTCGTCATAAATTAGTTCCATTTAAGATATAAACATTTATAGATAAGCTTGTAAAAATAGCCGTAAGAATAGCTGACAAGATCTTTCGCCACTGACTCCCACCATCGAACCTAAAACGAACAAAGTAATGCCGACGCGTATAGACGGATGTCGTGCTTTTACATATAAAGGCACAGATCGAATCGTTAAGTAATGGCTTTAACTGCACGTTTGTGTGCGTGTCTGCGGCGGTGTGTGTATGTTTGTGACGGGTCGCGAATACATGAGTGTCATCAGTATGAGGCGAGCCTGTGTCTGGCAGTGCATTGACACGGTTCCGGCCGAGCGACAGGGTTGACAGAGCCGACTGAATCATCGGCTGGTGGTTATTGAACGTGATTGACATCCCGGACAGGGGCCGGGTCGAGCGCTGACCCTGACAAGGTCAAAGGGCACCGGAACGCGCCCCTGGCTCACTGCCAGCAGTGCGGGGAGGGTCAGAAGACCATGCATCCATTGAGAGTGCATTAGCATGATTACTTTTCCCATTGAATGTCAAACACTGAACTCATGGCGTTAAACGCCCACGGCCCATCCTTATAGGCAAGGCCGTATATAGGCAATGCTTATAGGCAATGCGGCACAGCATAACTTCAGGCGTCAACTACTAACGCCACCTTTTGGCAAAAAGAACAGTCTCGGTCGGTCTGTTACACAACGTGGTTTGACAGTTCAGCGTTTCTAATTCTTCGTCGCAAAAGATTTAGACTTATTAATTTATATCGGTTATAAATTCATATAAAGCAGGATATGTGCCTACGCAAATAGCTAGCATTCTGGGATATCGTCCGGATTAACGTCTAGCGAAATAAGCACAGATAGATTGAAACATCCAGTGCAGAGGTTGAGCAGTTAATTGCCTGTAACAGCTACGAACAAAGTGATTACTGATTTATATGATCTGTAACTCCCATACAAGGTCCAGCTCTACATCACACATTTGCCTGTCCTGAGACTGACGGCGTCCACCGAGCTCGTGACGTGTCGTCCACAAGTGTTCTGGTAAATTACTCGGCACCTGCCCTCGCCCAGCTGATGATTCATCACAGGCGCTTTCGGGAGTTGTTCACATGTGCCAGGTGCAAAGGAAAGGTCGCCGTGCATCAGCTGAAGGTCGCTCAGAGTTTCGCTGAAGAGAGGCACATCCGTGTAGCACGGCAAATACAACGTGCACCGATACGTGTCTTTTGAGTGTGACTTACTGGGTACGAGGCACAGATCATGAGAAACTAAATGTCAGTTCATAGCTGTGGTAAATTATCGACATGTCTTCGCATGACCAGAATTAGTGTTCGTTCACGGTTGAGGCCTTTTTGTAACTGCTTGTGAGCTGTGATTGGGGTTTTACGTCTCCAGCAAGGAGTGCCGTGATCGTTTCCCAGGGGACCTCGTGCCTCTCCTGACCACTCCGGAACGCTTTCTGCACGGACAACACCACCTTCTGCAGCTCTGAGACCGTGTATTGTGTATCTGGTACTGTCAGTGGGCTGGTGGACTGGGACAGGGTGAGCCCGGGCCGAATTCCACTCTCACGAGTCACGGTTTTCGTCTCAGAGGTGGGGGGAGCTGCACAGTGCACACGGGTTCTGTATCTGTCCCGGATCCGTCTGGGAGTCCAGGACGGATGACACGGGGGATTCGACAGGATTGTAAGGGAAAGTGACCGGTGGTGGCAGGGTTAGGTCAGCAGACAGTCGTGCTAGCAAGATTGAAAAGAAATGGATATGGCTAGATGTGGTGGTTGTTTGGCTGGTACCTGAGGCTGAGACAACGTGCGAACGACGAGATATGAAGGCTATGCATTACGCAGTGCAGCTACAGTGAATGGTAAATATTGTGGTACGGATGGACTCACACTTCACCGCTCACAAGGTGATGGGATGGACGATCAAAATCCACCCATGTCGTCACAGAAGTGCCCGACAACGGCTTTAAGATATATATCGGAGGGGGCAACCGCTATTTTGCAAAAAGAAAAGAGGCTGAAATGCGGTCTTCCATGTCGTCAGTATGAGGACGTATGGCAAGTATTGCCTTCTACGCTGATTTCGTTTTACCACATCTTCATAAGATAATGTTTTTGTTTTTTTTTTACTGACAGCCCTCCTGTCTTCACCTATGCATTTCTCTAGAGTCCCAGTGCCCCTCTCTCCGATGAAGAGGTTATCCGCGGACCCCCGCAGCTCACGACAGCTACTGAGCGGGTGGCGGTCCCGGCAGAGACGGGGTCAGCGCGGCAGTTAGTCGGCTCCGGACACGCGGCCACTAATTTCAGGAGCGGGCGATAATGAGACGCAGCAGCTGATGAGAGGTCATCCTGCGCAATTATTGTCTCAGACGGCTGCAGAAAACGGCGTCCACTCCGAATCGCTTCCGGAGAGTAGCAGAGGTTCTCAGCGGAATCGAGGACGCACAATGACACCGGAAGAATGCCGCAGCGAACGTATTTTGTAATAATTAAGGCAGATTAGAGAGCGCAGCCTTAACACGAGAGCAAAATCGTGCATAAACATATGCGGAAGACCAACTTATTTAGCTAGTGCCTAGTACTTAACATTTATGGTACTTTATTTTAGCATTAACTAATACTACCAGTATAACGCCTTTTGGGGCGACTAACGGAGCGAGCGAGAGGGTGAGCCTTGCGCGTGCGAAATTTCGAGGGGGTACCTCCAGCTGACTTGTGCACGGCACCCTACTAACCGGTCTCTAGCGATGCGCCAAATTTGAGCACAATCGGCCCAGCCGTTCTCGAGATCTCGAAGCGGCACCCTGCACGTGCGCACGTGCAAAATGGGTCCCAACTGACTTTTGCACGGCACCCTACTAACCGGTCCCTAACCATGTACCAAATTTGAGCGCCATCGGTCCAGCCGTTCTCGAGATCTGGAATCGACCCCTGCACGTGCGCACGTGCAGCAGCACCCCAACTCTGGCACATGGATATGCATTGCCTAGTGGGTGCCTACCTACATGCCAAGTTTCAGCGCAATCGGCCAAGTAGTTACCGAGATATTGCAACAATTACAAAAGTGACACCTCTTCGTTTTGCACGTGGCACGTGCATAAGGGGTCACCCACATGCATCGGGAATAGTCCAATACTTGGTAGAAGGAATGAAGCTACCCTACAAAAATTACCGCGTGTAAATCGGTCAAGTGGTTGCTGAGATATAAGCCTCGCAAAAGCATGACCACGGCCGGCCGGCCGGCCGCTCATACTCAGAAATTTCCGTTAATCTAAGGAAAGACTACGCTCGCTTCGCTCGCTCCGTAATCAATGGTTTTAAAGACACATTCAGCTATTTAATTAAACATTGAAGCGAAGTCGAAGGCAACACTTTAGGCTATTACATTTTTTCACTACGTTATTTCACCGTATTAACTAAAATATATTGTCTTCAAGGCGGTATGACATTTTTAATCGCATTGACAAACTAAAGCGTATAGACATTAAATTAATTATATGAAAGTTTCACGATTAATATGATAAATTACACGAATCAATTAGAGTGCGTTTAAATTTGGGTTGCTCGCATTGTAACGTTATAAGCTATTTTTTTATTATTTTCGAGCTTAATGTAAATTCGTGCAATTAGGTATATCAAACCCAAAAGGTAGCTACCATAAGGGGCATCTTTTCAGCCACTTATCCCCCAGTGCTAACAATAGCACCACTTCCACCACCTCTCACTCGTCAATCGTTAAAAGCTTGACAAAACACCAACTCTAGCCAGGGCTCCCAAGTTTCCAGCGCCAGTTGTATGAATTGCTTTGCATTGACGTATGAACCATGCCCAATGAGCTTATCGCACTTCGGAACGGGATGGTCACTAGAACGTTCATAAAAGTGTCTTGCAACCAAACAAAAGAGCACATGGCCATCCCCATGGCCCGAATGAAAAATACAAAACATTAGTCTCATCAGCAAGACATATGACACTGTCAAGTCATTTGAGAGAGTTAATTCGAACCAATCAGAAATACAAGAAGGCGACTTTTCCTTCTTGGGTAATTAATAGGTGAGAAAAATCGAAGACAAATTGTTCCAGACGTTAAAATTAATCTCTCCGACGGGCACATGAGCCCCGCATGGCGTATTGGCTCATCGTATAAATACAGCCCTGATGAAACACGGCTGACACACTCCTCTCCATTAATCACACAGGTTCCCAAGCCACGCTCAGCTTCCTATTAACGCACCGTGTGAAGCTGTTTAACGAAAGCTGTCCGACCGGTCACTATCAGGTGAACTACGGAGCCGTGATTTACGATTCGGGAGACCCCCTGGGAAGAAAGGACCGATCGGGAGAGACATTTCGCTCTCCAAACATCGACGGGCGCTGCCTCGGGGCACATATGGGCCAATCTGGCGCTTCACCGTCCGCCGATTTCGCCGATCCCGAGCTCTGTTCTTGTGCGATCACCGCGCGCACGAGAGTTTACGTCTGCGTGTGTGCGTGTACGGCGGTGAGCTGGCTATCAGAGTCAGAGTCGAGTCGATATCTCCTCCGACATCGCTCGTTGAGGTTGAGTGATGACTCCGGGCGACGCACATCGACTCGGACGGAGAGAGAGAGAGAGAGAGAGAGAGAGAGAGAGAGAGAGAGAGAGAGAGAGAGAGAGAGAGAGAGCGAGAGCGAGAGAGAGAGAGAGAGAAAGAGAGAGAGAGAGAGCGAGAGCGAGAGCGAGAGAGAGAGAGAGAGAGCGAGAGAGAGAGAGAGAGAGAAAGAGAGAGAGAGAGAGAGAGAGAGAGAGAGAGAGAGAGAGAGAGAAAGAGAGAGAGAGAGAGAGAGAGAGAGAGAGAGAGAGAGAGAGAGAGAGAGAGAGAGAGAGAGAGAGAGAGAGAGAGAGAGAGAGAGAGAGAGAGAGAGAGAGAGAGAGAGAGAGAGAGAGAGAGAGAGAGAGAGAGAGAGAGAGAGAGAATCGCCCATCGCTAGCGTCATCCAAACAGCGTGTTTAATCGAACTCTCTCTTCCTCAGTGGGCAGGGCTCGACGCCGCCTGCTATTATGTATCTGCGATGGATGGAGGATGCCTCGCTTCTGTTAACGTTCCGGGCCAATTTGTTCCCAGCGGCAACAGTGAAAGGTGTATCCTCATATATCACGGGCCAGTTTGACGCCTTAGAAATGATGACTCATGAGAATCGGACGGCTTTTCCTATAGCGAACCATTCAACCCAACTCCAAGCTTTTGAAACCACCTGCCGCTATTACAACCTACAGGCGAGAAGTCCCAGCCAAAATAACACCACTCCACCGGGCGGTGTTATTTTGGGTTGAGGTCACTCAGGTCATCCTGTGGAGCTGTCAGACAGAAGCGAGATCATCAGAGGCAGCCGGGCGGCCCAGCAGGAGGTATGACCATCCGGGAAAATGGCCGTGTTTGTCAGATTCCCGGGCCCTGCTGTGGACCAATTACATGGCACAGAGAAAAGATACTAAAATACGTCCGACAAAACATGCAGTGTGCGCAAGTTGTTAGGTCGTTAGAGAGAAATCCCACTTTTTGCCTCGGCTGCAGTAACATGACAGTGCAAGTTATGCATCTACCCCAACGTCGATTTCACCGGGCACGCTGTCTTACTTTGCTGAGATCTGGCGATAGCGTAAGAGTGATGACAGGGAAGCATGCCATCCTGTGGAAGCATCCTGTGGGGTAGGCGCTAACCTGGATCAGAACTAATTAGCTAAGTGGTCAAGATTTATTCCAGGAGAAAGGTCTAGCATTTAGCAATGGTATCGTGCTGAAATCCCATTAATATGAGCGAGTTTGTGGCGTAGCTGCTTTCGGTGCATTTCGTCATCCGACTAGGACGATAAAAAGTCGGAACAACGGCAGACCCATTCACGTCCTTGCTTTGTTTTCTTATGATGCGTAATAAAAGAGACGAACGATAATGGCCCAATCCATTAGCGATATGACAATGAAGGGATGAAGGACGATCGTTGGTACTACGGTTGGTACGGTTCCGGTAAAGTAGAAATGTCGTAGCCATAGCACCTCCCGAATAAGACAATTATCGTGGATACTTAGCGCGCAATTATACCCGCTATGTATTCCAAGAGTGACACTATGCTGCTGCGACTTAAATCGCAAATAAAGGAAGCTCATATTTTTAGTACCTACCCACGCCGAACTCCGAAGCTTAGCCCCACACTGCCGACAGCCTCCTCAATCCACTTCTCCAGCTCCCGACACCGTCCACCTCACCCCCTCCCGTCTGACCGTGGGAACCGGGCACAGCGCGAGGTCAGGGGCCACCGCTACCGTCGTACCGTCCACCGGAAATCCATCTGAGCGAGGTCGGCGGACCTTCGGGAGCCCACCGACTCTCCGAGAGCGCGGCACCGGCCTCCGACCCACGCCAGCCACGCACCGCACGCTGGACGGAGGATCGTGACCAATGTCTGCGCCGCGTGCAGATGGAATTGCTACGGCTCCACAGTGCAGCCCTGACCTGACCCGCGAACCAGTGACCTTCCGTGACCGGCTACCCGGCGTCGACGCCCCGGTCTCGGGAGCCGAGCGGATTATTTATATAGTCACCGTGGAGCGGATGACCCTCGAATGGGCGGTAGTCGGGAGGGGGAGCGGCCACAGCAGCGACCGGGGCCGGTTCATGGGGTGATTAGACGGGCTACCACGGTCTCCGTCTGGCGGGTATGCGGTAATTGGCCCATAGAGGAGTGAATGTTATGAGTTCCGGGCGGGACTAGGTCACAGGGTTAGTCAGGAATCAGGATTGAATAGACCCTACCTGGAAGGTCATCAGAAATTATTAGCGGTTTTAAGAGACGAAGAAGCTTCCAACGACGCTGTACTTGTTATGAATCGGTCTCCCTGGCCAATAAATGCTGACACAATACACATGTTGCCGATACATGCTGCCGTGATGCTGTACATTCCGCATGCTAGTATTTCCCTGCCGTCTCTTCGAGGAGCGCCTGGCGCGTATCACATGCATCCGAAATTTGCAACTGACGTGATGATTGAGATGCCGATTCATACCAATGGGCCCCGGGATGTCCCCACACGAACAAGTACGCTATAAAATAGGATCACCATCTTGCGTTAACCACGAAACCTGCCTTGACGTAAATGGCTAATTCATATAAATTGTAAACTGCCGTTCATACAGACTATATCACAGGCAACGTTTGCAGACATTAACGTACATGTATTAGCCAGTAGCCACAATTAATCAAGGACACAAAGTTACGAGTCTTCACAATGGATTTCCATCAAATTAACTGGTAGCAGCGATTCAGCGTCAAACAGTCATTTTTCAGAACGCAACTGACGACACATCACACGAAACTGACGTCAGAAACATCAGCGGTCCGCCCCATCTAGCAGCTGAGAACACCACTCGTCGGACTCCGGGCATCACACAACAGCAGAGCCCCACGGAGCGAGCAGCCTGCCACCTGGTGGTAGGCCTTCACACTTGTAATTCCACCAACCGTCAAAACATTGTCATTGTCGCCTCGCCAACAGATCTGATGGACGCGTTCCTAAAAAGTAACCATGAACTCCGGTATATTATCAAGGAGCTGAGAGAAAAACATAAAATCAACAGCAAATGATTCTCAGCTCAGCTTCTCCAGTCTCCAGATCACACAAGTTCGAGGCGCACAACTCTTCCCACCATATTGTGTGCTGATCGAGATACATACATGCAACACCAGGCATTTAGTATCCACTAGGACGCCGACAACAGCAATCAATGCATTTCCGAGTCCCTTCGTCCACCACTGACCACATTGCCACCAGTATTAATCTCCTAGTGGCGCTCCGGGAAGAAAGAGTTCAGTCTATCTGCTGTCCGGGCGCTCAATATGTCCTCGAGCAGCGACCGTCCAGTATATAAAGCTCTGTTCACGCAGTCCTTTTCCCGACTCCGATCCGTCGCAGAGGACAGCTGTTTCCACAGTCGTCAGGATTTTTTAGTGTCCTGTTCAGTGTTGACACCCTAGTCCATCGCAAACTCCCCCGATCGGGGACGCCACCGAATCAGACCCAGCCGCCATGAACCGTCCCAAATCCCTTCACCCTCCACTCCAAGACACTCACTCCGCCGCCTGTCCCCGCCTCTCAACTCCAACACAAATCCAAGTCAATAGGCGGTTCTGCGGTCTCCTTCAGCCCAGCCAGGCAGATTACGACACCGCACGCACTTCCAAGTCACCTTTGGGCGGCGGTACAGGCGGTCGGACTGCCACAGGCGGTGCAAGGGGTGCCGACAGGGGGCAGCAGAGGCGGCACCAGGGTTGCCAGCAGGAGAGGCGCCGGCCCGTCACCGCTGGGGCGCTGGCTCATTGAGGACGCTTACCTCGATCACCCGCAGGCCACGCTCTATGGGGTCGGTGATCAGCAGGCCCCGCGGTAGCCAGTAGCGCTCGTTCTGCTCCACGATGTAGCGTGAACATTTTTTGACGCACTGCCGGAGAATGACGCAGAAAGGGAAAGCGGTCAGAGTTCGGTAGGGCAAGAGAGAGAAGAGGGAAGGAGCTATTAGGACATGAGGAAGACAAATGGAGGGTAGTAATAGGCTTTTGAAGAGGGGAGACCGCGGGATGCATATATTAATTAATCACAGTATTCGCGTAGGCCATATTGTGACGGCAATCATTACGGAGCGAGCGAAGCGAGCGGAGTCTCATACTGAATTAAGGGAAAATCCTGAGTAAATCCTGAGTTATGAGCGGCCGGCCGGCCGGCCGGCCGGCCGGCCGTGGGGACGCTTTTCAAAAGCTAATATCTTAGGAACGGGACATCCGATTGACAAGCGGTCTTCTTTACTGAATGTCACTTGGACGTAAAAGTTCTGTGGTGTGATGGCCACCATGCGTTCTTGCCAACCACCGCACGTGGCGCGTGGTAAAGTTGGACATTTTTTAAGAACCCCCAAAATTGCAACCTCAATAACGGCACAACGGTTGGGCCGATTGAATTGAAACTCGGTACACAGGTAGGTCTCCATCAGATAATTCATCTGCATGTGTTAAGGTTGGGGTGCTACAGCACGTGCGCACGTGCAGGGGGCGCTCCCAGATCTCGAGAACGGCTGGGCCGATTGCGCTCAAATTTGGTACACGGTTGGGGACCAGTTAGTAGGGTGCCGTGCAAAAATCAGTTTGGACCCCGCTTGCACGTGCGCACGTGCAGTGTGCCGCTTCCAGATCTCGAGAACGGCTAGGCCGATTGCGCTGAAATTTGGCACATCGCTAAAGACCGGTTAGTAGGGCGCAGTGCACAAGTTAGTTGGAGGTACCCCCTCGCAATTTCGCACGTGCAAGGCCCATCCTCTCGCTCGCTCCGTTGGTCGCCCAAAAGGCGTTTTACTGGTATTATTAACCCGCGCCCCGTTGGGCTCTGCCGAGCAACGCGCCCCGTTGGGGGGGGGGGCCATTTTGGCCCCCCTAAGATCTCGAGAACCACGCAACGTAGCGACAAGCGGCAAACGGTGTTGGATAGCCCTATCAGGGAACTACCTTGTGACCCAATTTTATTGACCTAGGTCAAACCGATGACGTCACAGGTCAGGTCAAAGGTCCAATTTTTACCGTTTACATGCATTTCAAGAAATGCGTTGTAAAATCGAGTAAAATGCATTTCATTGAAAATCATCGATGGGGAAATGTTCTTCAAACACATATTTTGCTAGTTGAGGTCACTGATACCAGGTCAGGTCACTGAGGTCAGGTCACTGGGGGGTCACAATATGAAAGTGTCGTGTGATACATGTTTTATGGTCCATTTTACATGACAAATGCGATTATGTGGGTCAGGCAGCCTTTGGGGCCAGCTTAGGTCACGTTTTGGTCAAGGTCAGGTCAAGGTCAGGTCAAGGTCAGGTCAAATAAGGTCAAATTTCAAAGTTGATATTTTTGCATAAAATGGGTATCGAATCGATGCAGCTCGTCACGGGGAGTTCAATGGTGGTCTTTGTTTTGCCGTACGAGGTCTAGAATCGCTAAAAATTGAGTTCAAAAATTTGACGTCATCATTTTTGAACAGTTTTTTCGCTATAACTTGGCCAAAAAACGAGATATCGATCTGAAATTTGGTATGTATATAGAAGAGCGCAGGGACTATCACATATATTCCGGTTTTTTCGAAATTCGGAAAAATGTTGGATTTTTTTTTAGTTTTTCTAAAAAAATCAATTTTTTGAAATTTTTTGGGTCAAAAACCCAAAATTTTGAAAATCCGAGATAGCAGTTTTGTAGCGCCGCTTTTTGTCTATTAGACCATATAAAGAACTTTGAAATTGCTTGATAGCTGTAGATTTGGTGAGCGCTTCAAGATTGCATGTTTTTTGCTCATTTTTGCTCGAACATGACCTCAGTTTGACCTCAATAACTCCTGACCTAAGGTGACCTAAGACTTGAAATTTGGTGTGAAGGTGTCAAATTGATGCCCGGAAAGGTACTGAAAATTTGGCGGCGCTGCGCGCCGCCGTTTTCTTGCTATTCAGGAAAAACCACAGGGGGGGCCAAAATGCCCCCCCCCAACGGGGCGAGGGTTAACTTACTGTTTCCAAATGGCAAATTTTACTACTTTTTCAGCAAACTACGCAAAGATTGAGCAAAATCCTGCTAGAAAATGCAAGAGATCGAGGTTTAACAATGTCGTTTGTGCTTCTTGTGATGAGCTTTCTATCGTTTGAGCGGTAACAGAGCATGCAAACTCACCGGTTCACCCCACACTATCTACGAGAAAGGGCCAAAATTCAGCTCAATGAGGCAATTACTACAAAGCATGTAATACCTACACCAGAGTCAATCCCTGACTGCTCGGCAGTAATACGCTCAATCCATAATACAAATTCACAGCTTCCTGATATTAATCAGATGAAACCTAATTGACACCATACTTTGCATCATACAAACTCCCGCACGTCCTCCCCTGCTCCACTCAATCAACAGTGTTTCAGAGGCCGGCAAAATCAAGACACGAACTCCAAGTAATTCCTGAGCTCCAAACGCACACCCACACCGTACACCCCACGCCACGGACCTTATCGTAGTGCGGGTCCATGCAGGTGTAGATACAGTAGGCGGTCAGGCAGGCCAGGCAGCCCTCGCAGTAGGTGGCGCAGTTCAGCTCCTCAGCCTCCATGAATATCTCGTTAATGGTCGCCAGTGTGTTGTCAAACATGGCCGGCTCGATCTGAGGGTAACGGGGGAAGGCAGATGGTAAGAAAGTGTCCAGACGTAGTAAGACGGCGAAATTTCAGGGATAATTTAAAAAGGTGCCAAAACACGGAATCAAAGATGGATATAATGCCTAGCCACCCCATCAATTAATAAGAGCATTGGTATTAAAAAAAAGAATCTAAATCTCGTCGCATGGCCCAATATACAACGCTCAACATAAATCAGAAACAAAACTCAGACAGATGCCACAGTGCTCAGATGGCGCTCAGAATGGCGTCTCCTGCCGGATCCGTTCTTCGTACCCTTCCCTCCAGTTCTGGGGGCATGGTGCTCTGGAAGCGGACGGCCGTGCCCTCAGAGTAGTCGCGCTGGATGAACACCTTCAGACAGTTGCTGAGGTGTTCCGTCTGCTCCGCGCCGCCGGCCGGCTGCGCACACACAGATAGAGCATACAGTTATCGAGTGTAGCAGGGTATAATGGCTGTCACAGGTGCAGCAAGAGCTCATGGCGACAAGGGAGTAACTAAAAATCTGAATACAACGAATCCAGGCATGACGGAAAACATTGATAAGTTAATATGATCACATTTCAAAAGGTAACTAACAAAAAAAGCAAATGACAGTACATCCATCAATATGACAGAGTCCATGCTTACCTTGGAGCTTTTTGATGCCATTTTAGTGCAACAGAAAACAGCAGCTTTAGATTCTCGGATGTGCTGTGAAAATAAACTTTGATTTAGATTCAAAACATACACATGAAGATAGGATCATTTATAAGATCGCTTATTTGAGGTAGTCTTGGATCATTATCAGTACCTACCATAAGTTCCATATTTCCATCGAACTATAACTGTCAAGTATGAGGCATCATGAGTCATGAATGATATGACCTCAGTCCTCAGGAGACCCTTATAAAAAATATGAGTTGAACAGGTTGTGAGAACTCCTGAGCTTATTTCTATAAGTTTCATATTTCTACAAAAGATTCCCTCTTACTGAGGGAAAAAGTTGTGCCATGTTCTGAGTGCAATTGCAGAGGTTGACTGTGATGCCATAAGCCAGTGATCTGAGCTAATCTGAAATGTGACAATGTGGTTGTATCCCCACAAGATCTGACTTGGACAAAAGCTCAGGTGTGCCAATTTCCAGTGCTATGGACAATTTGTCCAAAACAATTGACTACACCCAGGTGGGCAGCAACAGCCCCTTTGGTGGAAATGGGAGCTGGTGAGGGTTAAATGTGGAGCATTGCATGTCCTGGCTGATGGAATTATGACTTCCAAGGGATTGAGAACATAGCCTCAGAAATATCTTTTGTTATGCACAAACAATTACCTCCCAATGCACTGAGACAAGGCCAGACAGCAAAGCATGTCAATTACAATGCACCTATATGAAATCTTGTAGCCTGTAGGTGTAAGTGACAGGGCACTCAACTCAACTTAAGTGACTCAAGACAGTGGGAGGCATGGTGAGGATTTGCTGTGGTGTGCATATTGTGTGGACTGTGAAGCTTTTAGCGTCGTGCCGTGAAGCAAGGCCGGAGGCGGAAGATCCAGGGCCACAAAAATCGGCGGAGCGGTGCGTTCTAGGCTGACGGGAGCCAGCGAGGGCCGGGCAGCGGAGCAGCGCGCTCCGGCACATCAGCCTCTTCTCGGCACACGGCGCAGAGCGCCGCGAGGCACCACTTGTCTGGGCACTGCTGGCACGCCCCGGAGGCCGGAGTGCAGACAGCCGATTCGGTACACGCACTGGAGAGTGGAGCGAGCGGCCCCAGAGGCCCGCCCTCATCTGGTGCACCGAAACGGCGTCCTCTCGGTCCTCTCCAGGGATATGGGGCGGCATGCTCCTGAGGAGTGGCTTGAATAGTGATTCTGACCAGTTGTCGCGCCATTGATGCGAGGCTGCATAATGAACCACCCTGGTCAGCGGTTTCAGGGCGGGGGGCCACTTGTTTGTCAGGTCATCGGCGCTCTCATTCCCCTTGATATCGCAGTGGGCAGGAACCGTTGTGGTATTACTTGCTGATGCTCGGCGATGTTCAACAAGGTCTTCCATACCTATCTCCACGACGAGGGTTGAGGCCTCACCTGGGCGGCCACTCCTCCACTGAGTACTCAGGGCGGCTTGACAATTCAAGCACGCGAAAACCGGAGCGTGAGCGGGGACATGTCATCTCGAAACCTCTCTAGCAGAGCTGCCTGCAGGGCGAATCTGCTCCAAGATTGACCAGTGTGTCGACTAAATTTGAGGACAGTCTCTCGGCAAACTATTCTGAGATCACCCTGTGCCTAAAAATTCAGCCACCACCACTATCAACTATGCGCTGAATTCGGTGTAGGCGAAGAAATGCCAGACGTGCGGCGAACGCTGAAATTTTTTGCACAATCCCGCCACTACACCACACATATTTGGCATAACGTTTTTCCTTTCTGGCGGCATCACATCCGAGATCAGGATCCATGGAGTCTGGTCTCTGGAGATAAATTCCAGATTGATTTTCTCAGATCCATGCGCATGTCATTCTTCCGTATTATTGGTTTATATAAGCATTTTATTTTCGAGTGTGAGCCTATTCTTGGTTGAATCCAAGGCAGTATACACCGTTGAATCCGTCAAAATTTGATGATTAGGATTAAATTATTAGGATCAAATGATCTGAACGTGAATGACGAAGTCAGTCACCACCTCACCTTTGTCTGTCAGGGCAGGCCCATGTCGTCCCCTATCTCCCTGTGTGTCCAAGTGCACAGATGACGTCACACGAAGGGGCGGAGTCGGGGGCGGAGCCTGGCGCAACGGCCGCCATATTTGAATTTGTTTTATTAGAATATATTCTATATTTTGGGTTTCAGTCAATTGTTATCGATAGTTTTATGAACGGTTAGCTGTAATTAAAGTGATTTATCAAGAAAAAACATATATTCTGCTTGCAATTTCAAATAAAGTACGACCCGCGCCTAGATTCGAACGCACGACCTTTGGATTACGGCGCAAGCATCCTAACCACTACACTACCGCGGTGGCGTGGCGGCCGGCGGAAGGGAGGCTGCGGAGGCATGGGGGCTTTTTTACGCATTTTTGGAAAAACAAATGGGTTTAGTGAGAAACGCTTCTTAGATAATTCGAAGAAAAATGTCTCGGCTTTCCGATTATGCCCTTAGTTTTGTGCTAGCTTTAGCAGAGTTTGTTCTAGAGCGCTTCAAAAATCGCCCATTTGCATAGGACTTAAACGGGACTTCAAGACTTGCCCCCAGATGACGTCACGAGCTGACGTCACGATCAGGTAGAATCGCCGGACCAGGGGGTGTCGAAGTCTAGTAGGAAAATCTGGCAAATTCCCTGCGTGACGTCACGTCGGGGATGACCGACGGCACCTTGCACTGAAAGATACGGCACAACGGCTATTTTTGAAAAATGATTAAAAATACTTTTGTGCTGTTATGACGCATAAAACGCTTATCAGCATGTTCCTCATCATGTGATAAAGGCATATCCGTGGTCGAAAATAGCTGAGCCCCTCCCAATTTCCAACCACCGACCTCATAAGCAAAGGATGTAAGCGTAATCCTTAAGGGCGACTTTCCTATACATATCCGTACATATGCGTCCTTATGGAAATCGGTAGTGTGGCGATTGGCGACGCGCGCGACATCTGTGTGGCGACCAAGTGGCGACTGTGGCGACACCTGGTGGCTGCTTTTCTGCTGTATGTAGGCATTGGGGTTTTGCAGGGACCGCGGATTCAAATTCTCGTAGGGTGTGCAAGATGTGGCGACTGGGCCCCCCACCTCACGCCGGGCCCCTTCCAAAAAGTCAGCGCCGCCACTGCTCCGGAATAAGCCGGTTCTAAGGAAGCGGGGCGGGAAAACCTTCAAAATTGACGGTCGTAAGATGACTGAGCGAGCATCTTACGGTCAGGAGATGCATGAGCAGAGTAAATGCACATGCATGCATGCAACGTGATCCAAATCGATCTCCGATTTTACCAAGCAGGCCCCTAAAGGCTTACAGTGACCTTCAAGGGCCCCTACGGGCCTCAGAGAGACCTTTTGCACAGTTGATGTTGGCACACTTCTTTTTATCATGGATTACATGAATTAGTTTAAAAATAAAACACGGCCGGCGGGATGTTTGGGCCCATCGATTTGGCCCCTATGACCTATGGGGGTCTGGCCTCCGGCCCCCTTAGCTTCCCCATTGCTCTACGGTCCACACGCTGGCTTTGGGGCCCCATAAAGGCCGCACGCCAGCTCCTGAGACCCAACGCCGGCAATTCTAAGGGTCACCGGCGCACCGCACACGGTCTTTGAAGGTCCCATAACGGCCTCTGGAATACCTCATGTACATAGAACTAGATGCCGGCAGCGCTCTTGCGTTGCCTTGGGCCAGAATTGGAGGAACGGTGCTGAGGGCACACACCGGGCAAAACCACCGAAACCCAGACTGAGCTTGGACTGAACCAGGAACCTGAAACCAACCGAAACATCCCAAAAATGCTTGAAAGCACGCGAGATTGGTGTGGATATCTACCTACAGTAAGATATGAATTAACTGCACGTGCATAGTTCATGCCCCAGGCACCCCAGTGCAGTCATTTTCATGACATCATGTAGCGTGTGTCTAGTTCTATCAGTGTACCGACTTTTGTGTCGCTAGATCGACGTTTCCCGGGATCAGAGGATCCCTCGTCAAAACCGTTATCCGCCCCCCGCACGCGCAGCTTGCACCCCTCGGATATTATCTCGCCGGAATGTCGTGATCAAATGTATTCTTCTTATGACCTGCAAGTTTTGAACCAGTTAGAGCTGCCGTTTACCCTGCAGGCGTGGCAACGTACGAAGAGGTGCAATCGGCTTGCACGTGCATAGCTCATGCACCACAGAGTTTAGCTCAACCAAATGTGCATTATTTTGGAGGCCTTGCCTGGGACTACCATTGAACCGATTTTGAGGTTGATAGCTTAAAATTTCTTTGAGCCAGAGGACCTCACGTCAAAACGGTTTTCCGCCCCCAGCACGTGCAGCCTGCACCCCTAGCAGACGGTGACCCCACTGGAAACTGGTTCAAGGTGTTAACGATGTGTCCCGCCAGTATGGCTTTGCCCGTGACCTCTGGTTGACCTGTAGCCTTGACAAAAAATTTCGTGTCACCGAAACTTTGAAGCGGAATAGCATGTGCCACGAAGCACCGAGCGAACCGAGGCCAGCACCAAAAGTTTACCTCGCCGGAGACGAATCAAACGGTCCCACTTTCGTCCCGATCGGTCCACCCATTTTGACTCCAGGTCCAAAAAAGCTTGGACAAACTCACATACTCACTCACTGACAAACAGGTTCAGGATCTCAGGTATCTCAGGAATCGGCCTGGGCCTTCAAGAGCCAGTTAGGGCCCTCGGAAAGTGGCATTATACCCTGAGATAGCTGTGTAAGGCCCTCGGGTAACGGCTTGGAGCCCTCGGGCATCGGCCTGCGCCCCGGGCATTGGCCAGAGGTCCTTGGATATCGGTCTAGGGCCCCTCAAGAGCCGGTGAGGGCCTTCAGAAACTGGGGTGGGGCCCTGAGATAACTGTGGGGGCTTTCAGGTGCTGATGCGGGACCCTTAGGCATCGGCCCCAAGAGGAGGTTAAGGAGGGCAGGGGGCAGGGGCCCTCAAGAGCCGGTTAGGGCCCTCAGAAACTGGCGTGGATCCCTGAGCTAGCCATGTAGGTACTCAGACACCGGCGTGGGACCTTTAGACATCGACTTGGGGCCCTCGGGCATCGGCCTGGGCCCTCAAGAGCCGGTGGGAGCACTAAAAATGGCGTGGGTGGGGTTCTGAGATAACCCCTGAGATAACACTAGAGCCTGTTCACGCCTTCAGGCACCGGTGCGGGACCATCAGGCTCGCGCTGGGGCCCTCGAGAATCGGCTTGGGACACTCAAGCGCCAGGGCCGCATGGGCCCCCACAACGAACTGTGGGTGTGCAAAAATAGGTGTTTGCACACCCTCAGGATTTTCAGGGTGTGCAATTGCACACCCTGCCCCCCGGAATCCGCGGTCCCTGGGGTTTTGCCAGATTTGGTTCCTACTGCTGCACCACTATGTTGACCCAATACTAGAAAAGTTATTTTGCTAGTAAAAGGCAAGCAAATTGAAAGTTGATTTATAAAATTGCTTATAAATGATTACGAGATAATAATAAAGAAATTTTGATTGAATAATTATTTAAATAATCAACCGTGAAACTATATTCTGGTAGGTTTAGTAGAAATAAGTCCGTGCAACCTTGTATTTAGGGCCTTGCGCCGGACGACCCTACCTGGTATATAGGGCCTTGTGTCAGGGTTTATTGCGTGGCAAAATACCTCCAGCAAAACAGAAGGTACCGGATATTCACGAAGTGATTCCCAAATACGTTCACAACTAAATGCAATAATAAATACCGTAATAATTCGCCTACTATCAGCAATTTTTTTTTCTTTTAGTGGCCTTATATATCCTCGGCCTGGCGAGGAGGAGGCTATCCGGCTCGTGAAGCGAGACCGGTGGCCACTTTTTAAGGCAGAATAGGGAAACCCACGCAAATGTAATTTTTCAAATAAGTGGAATTATTAGTAATATAGGCCAAAACACCTTATTATATTACATGTGCGTGGGGAAAACCCTATTATTTACGTTACGAGGTTTTTGGGTCCTTACCTCCACTAACCTTGTCTGGATTGTGATGTAGTTGATGTCGGTTGATCTCGTCGGTTGATGTAGTTTCAGGCCTGGTCGGCTGTTCCGGCCCAGTCTCTGCCCCCGCCCGCGCCGCCTTGCGCCTATCACCGCGGGGCGGCGCCCCCTGACCACCGGCCCGTCCAGCGCGGGCCACAGGCGGTCCGCGCGACGGGCCGGCGGCCCGGCCTGCCCAGCAGATGCTAGGCGGCCGGGCACGGGTTGGCCCGGATGGGGTAGGGCGGGGGCGGCTCGTTGAGAGTGGTTTCATCAGGCCCGTTGGCTCGGGTCCGGCCGCTCTTCCAGACCCAGAGCCATCGGGATATTGTGATGTGAGTATATGGTAGTTGGGATTGAGCTGCTTCGGTACCGCCCGAATATAACCGTTGAGGTCCAGGTCCAGCGTCTCTCTCAGATCCTGGACCGCCACAAAGCAATGAATCTGTTGGGAGCCCAGCTGGCCTCTACTTCAGATCCGAGCGTCCCGGGCAGATTGTTCGTTGCTACAATAGGAGGTGTCCTACTAGTCTCTTCATAGCTTGTCTACATAGGGGGAGTTCATTATAAATTCAAGGACTAGGTCAGTTAGATCCGGGTAATCATTCCCTAGCAATGTACTTAGGTTGTTCCTCAAACCATGATGTCGTAAATAGTTATTTATGTGAAGCCGATTTTGGACAAGCCCTATGCACCCTATAAGGATATGCTCGACCGTAAGCCGCACGTCGCATGTGGGACAGATGGGCGGGGCTGTACGGTCAAACAAGTGGCTATGTGTTGCACGTGTATGTCCGCACCTTAGTCGAGCTAGCAATACTTCACGGACTTCACGTTTCCTGCTGCTTTGGGAGGCTGAGGGCCACGGGCATAGCTTGGGCTTTATGTTGAATATGTGGTTCGAATGATTGTGTTCCCACTTTTCCTGTAGGTATTCGGCAAATTTCATCTTCACTGTGTGAAGAGCGTCTCCTAGTGATATTTTCAGGTCTTCATGGACAGGGAGCAGCGCAGCTTGTTTGGCTAGTAAGTCAGCGGAAACGTTTCCCTCGATTCCCGAGTTTGGAATGCACACAAAATATACGGCGCTTTCGCCTCATTTGTACCACACCTTTGCTACCAGATAGCTACCATATTCTAGGTACACTAAAGGATTTTTTCCGGCGGAAGAAAAGTGTGAAGGGATGTAATCCAAAATGATTGAGCACTGAGCAGCCGCGCATCAAAGACCGTTTGAGTGAATTGCAGTGGCTCCCTTTGTGCCCAGCCCAATGTCTTCTTTATACCGTGGTGCCTCCAAGGATGGATAGCCACGTGTTGATAGTCGATGTTGTGTGGTACTAGGGAGATTCTGCACGATCTCCCAAAACCGATGTGTCTTGGCTAACTAGAGGTCGTAATTAGATACACATCTGCGTCACATTAAGAAGGATACACAGCAATTCATCAAGTTATCGTGCCGAACGCCGAAGTAGTTCCCTTCATAGCCTCCACAAACCGAGCAAACACTGACAAACAGTACACGTTTGGTTTTATTCCCAATCAACGAACACAACGCAACAGACGGCGCCGGGCGAAGCAATAGAGCATCGCGCGCGCATCGCAGCGCACAGCGGCTCCCGGAGCCAGTAAATGCCGCCGAGGGGTCGGGGGACGCCATAGGACACGGCGCGGCGGGACGCGGGTACAGCACGGTCGCGAGCGGGGGATGCGGGGGGGGGGGGGGCGTTCACAGGTCCTCGTCGTCCTCGGGCAGCGCCGTCTCGGTGGCCACCTTGAGCTCGCTCTCGATCTGTTTCTGCCAGTTGGGGTCCATCTGCACCTCTGGCGGCTCGAGCGCCGGCATCGCCACAAACTCGAGGTTCGGGTCGCCGATCAGCTTCCGCGCCAGCCACAGGAACGGCTTCTCGAAGTTGTAGTTGGACTTGGCCGAGATGTCGTAGTACTAAAACAAAAGACGGTGAAACAGTTAACATCATCGGAAACACAAGCTCGCTCTAAAACGCTGCGAAACCTATGGTAAATCGCGCATTATCATTATTGCATTCGACGCACTGAGGCAGACCGACAGTTAAGGCTGAAACAGACTTCGCAAGTCCGCAGTCTGGAAATCGCATGCGAGCCTACTTAAAAACGTAGAATCATGCTCGCATCAGTTGTATCCGGGAAGTGGGTGCGAAGAGCCGTTACATTGTTCCCGATATGCAATCTTCTTGAATTACTTTCTCATCCGTCCTCCCACATGCGACTCAATGTGAAATTACAGCCAACAAAGAGTACCAATAGATAAACAATAATAATAAGAAAACCGTCAACAACGTGAGTGTTCCGGAAAATCGCAAAATGTGGATGATCCGATGGCTGACACTGACCTGGAGGTTCTTTTTCCGGTGGAACACGATCGACTTGGCCTTGACCTTCCTGTCCTTGATGTCAACTTTGTTGCCGCAGAGCACGATGGGGATGTTTTCACACACGCGCACCAGGTCACGATGCCAGTTGGGCACGTTCTTGTACGTGGCTCTTGATGTGACGTCAAACATCAGGATGGCGCACTGGCCCTGTAACACAAGGACAGATTTCTTAGATATATTATGAATATGATCAGGGTGTGCTGATTGCTTAAGCTGACTATCTATGGGGAGTTAACCCCTTTAAATTACATCCAGTGTTGATGCTTAAAGTAAAGAAGAGAGGTTCTTAAATGGTTTGACTCAATTCTTGTCATTTAGAGTAACACCAACAGATTGCCCTGTGCCCTGCGGTTATTGGGAGCTGACAAATCTGTGGCTAGTTTAAGGCCAGTGGAAGGTACTTGAGCTTCTGACTGTTTTAAACATTTACTTTACATCAGTCTGTAGTTCAAAGCACATAATGAAAAGGGTGCGTGAGAGCCCGCACTCCCAGACCACATTCTTGCATAAAAGCTCACTAGGACATTTATAGCATAATTTAGATTTATACATTCAAAGCCAGAAGCTTGTCAGTTGTCTGATCCATCATAAGTGCTGCACTTGTCTAGCAAGCATCTCCCAAGCATGAAGTTATTTTGACTTTAAAAACACAACTTTCCTTACATCCAATTCTGTCTTCAGAATCAGAAGGATAACTAAAATCAAAACAAAATATGTCACATCTTAGCTTTTGAGAAAGGATTTCAACAATGTGAAGAAAGGTCTCTGCAAATGCCTGTCACATGCTTTGTAGTCATAAGCTTCTGTGCCTGTGGGGATACAAATAGTTACAGCAACTGGTCCTGCTGGTCATTGGGGGAGTAGCCCTTACAAAGAAGTGGCAATTTGTAACCAATAAATGGTCATGACCCTCACCTGAACTGCCAGGCACCCTGGCTACCTTCAACTTACCTGAATGTAGTAGCCATCACGAAGTCCACCAAACTTTTCCTGTCCCGCGGTGTCCCAAACATTGAACCTGATGGCTCCTCTGTTTGTGTGGAATACAAGAGGGTGGACTTCCACACCCAAGGTGGCAACATACTTCTTCTCAAATTCACCAGTTAGATGACGTTTCACAAAAGTTGTTTTACCGGTGCCACCATCTCCCAACAACACACACTTGAATGTGGGCATATCAGCTGTCTGCGCCATGATTGAGCCAGATAAACTGCGGGGGAGAAAGGTCAATGTAAATGAACGAGAATCGGCAACTCGCGGTAGGAGAAAAGAAAAGTACCTTCACAATCATCACATGCTTTTAATATGAACAACAATATTGACACCGATAAACAATTTTGGCGCCGGCCCGGCCGAGGAACACGTGGGGCCGAAATGGCGTCTTTCAGCTTTCCCGCCCTTCGCACGCGTCGCAAAGTTCGGCACCGATTTCTTGACGTCCTATGAACAATCCACAAATGAAAATTGATCAGACCGTTCTAGTGAGCATAAAGAAGCTACTAACCAAAAAATACCTTTGAAATCTGTGAAAAACTCAGAAAATTAGCACTTCAAATACAACAAACACGCACTGCGCTTAGGGCTCACAATGGCGTTCGTCAACAGAGAAAGAGATGGTCCTGCCGGTGTGAATCATCGTTCATTTATTAGATGTTGAAACTCATTATTTTGCGTATAAATGCAATGTAAAAATTAAATAAGATTTTTTTTTTTGAAAATGTTTCCTGAAATTGTTATTTGAAGCCAAGCAAATCAAAAGAAATCGTAGCACTATTATACTTTTACCAGTGGTCGCCAGATGGCAGGTCTATGTGGCAGGTGTTCTTAGACCAACTACTTTTGGACCAGGGTGAGGTACGCCTGTAACCGCTCACCAAAGCCCAAAAGTCGCCCACTGATGACTGATCTGAGGGACAGAGAGGAGAAGGGGGCGGCTGGTGTTGAGCCTGGGAGGATGAAACGACCTTTACAGCTCGCTGAAAGGCTCTGGCAGGGTCCAGGGAAGGGCTGACCCTCGCAGGAGAGCCACGCGAAAAAAAAACAATTGTGCTTAGGTACCGTGACACCGTCACAAGACGCAGTGCCTGGTTTATGCCGAGTTACCAATTTTAACCCTCGTCGGACCTATTGGTTTTCTACATACGCGCCGGCCCAGCCAGCAATTTTGCTCCGGGCCCAAGCAGGCTCAAGTGCGGATTGCCCGAGATTTTTAGTCGGGCTAAAGTCGGCTAGGGCTTGGGCTAAAGTCGGCGTATGACACAGAAACGCCGACTAAAGCCCATGCTCTGCCGGAGGTATGCCCGCTCTGCGAGCTCCGGACAGCCGTAGTTTAGCCCTAGTTGAGCGACGATTGGCGTTAGCCCGATTTAAGCCCGAGCAGTGAATCCATTTATATAATGGAAATTACTCTGGGCCCGAGCGGGCTGAACTCCGGCAAGCCCACTCTGTGTGCCCTGTCTATCCCGACTTAAGCCATAGAAGTGAATGGGGTTTATACATTGCAAACTGCTGTGGCTTTGCTCGGGTTCGGCTCGAGTGACGGCTCCTGTTTTCTCAAGTCTCGACTTGACTTCATCTTGCTTTTGCTTCACACTGGATCAAGTAGCAAGGAGCAGCCAATGCACTTTCAGCAGGTTGTGTGGTTTTAATGCATATTTAAAATTGCTACGGTCACTCATATACTCTGTTAACCGGTCATCGAGCATTGCGAAAGGAAAGTAGTGGTTGACTTTGATTGAATGTTTATTTCAAACGACTACAGACACGTCAAATGAAACACAAATACATGAAACAGTGGACTGCAAACTGCAGCAATAATATGGCATGAGTCATGAAAAAGCGCCATCAAAACTATAAATCAATCACAAGACCCGCTAGCCTTCCTCCCCGTTCGGCGTTCATAATACTTGGTTGAGCACTTAAAGGGACTATCCCACCTTCTAAAATGTTGTTAAAACCAGTTAAATTGTGCCCGACTTTATAGATTGGATGACCAGGAACACGGTTCTGGCATTTATTTTTCATTAAACATCTTAGGCTTCCCATATTCCAAACACAAACTTTCAAATATGTGACGTCACAGCCCAAAATTACCTCCTTCCCCAGGTCACATTACTGTCATAAAGCTGATTCTTTTCACTCTGTAGGCACCACAACAAAGTTCAGACCAAGTTTTAAGCGATTTTTCAACGAACAACCCCATTTAAATCAGAATGACTAAACGAGGTGACGTCACACTAACGGTCGCTCCATGTTGAAGATAGGGCCTTGTACAAGGCCCATTTTCAAATGAAGGGAACGAATTTCTTCAACACCAAGAGGCCGCGGGGGTTGCAACCTAGATAGATAGTGGTTTCTGAACCTCGCCGCAAACTTGGCTATCTCAACTCAAACCCCATGTTAAAGGTGGGATAGTCCCTTTAACCGAAAGCATAAAGTAAGGACAGCAAGTAATCGCTCATAAGACATAAAGCAATTAGCAAACAATCGTTTATAAAGAACTTCACTCTGGTGAATGGGAGCTTTGGAGGCGTCTGGCTCCTCCACACACACACACACATCTGTAGTAGGTGGTCGGCCAGCTTTCGGCGCAGTTTCCGTATATGTAGGTATACCTACTTAATTATAAGCAGGCAGTTTCCGCTAAACCACTTGGCGAGGGCGGCAGCGGCGTCCACCCGGTCCTGGTTTGTATAACTATTCCATTTTTTGGAACAATTTGCTCTAATGGTACGTACCTGAAAAAGAGATCAATTGGTTTAATTTACATTGCATGTTTGCTTGAAAAATAACTTATTGTTGCATTAATACTGTAACAGCACTTCTCATTGATCCGTAAAAAATGTTCATTCGAATTTTTCAACGCGGACAGAGAATGAGCGTGCTCGGTGATAAGTAGATAAATATTTGTGTTTTGTATTTCATTTTCCTGGTTCAGAAGTGCTGGTATTTCACAAAGATATACATAAAGGCACGGAATGCGGCTTTTCTGAGCGAGGGTATAAGTCGCCAGGCTGAACAGCTATTCAGCTTCATGTTTGATGGCGTGAAACTCAGTCAAAATAATGACGTTTACATACGATCAAGCGCACCATTCAATACACTTACCTACCGTAAAACTCCATGCCAGTCCACTTGATAAGAGCAATGAGCACTATCCCTTCTTCGCGCTGTCACACGCGCCCAAACATCAACCACCAAATGCCCCAACACCGGTGTGTCGTTTCGTCGCACAGCGCGCAGACTGTCACAAACGCTGCACATGATTGGCGCAGAACTGCGCATGCGCGAACAGCCGAACAAGTATGGCTAAACTCCGGCTTTACTCCAGTTAGCCGAAGGACACAGCCAGCTTGATCAGCCCGCGCTCCGCCCAAGTTAAGCCTGTTTTGGATGCGTGGGCAGATGTCGGGCTGAGCTACTGCTATCCGCACGTGGGCATAGCTGCGGCATGCCCAAGCTCAGCCCTAGTAAAAAATACATTGCTTTTGATCAAAGTGGGCAAACCCAAGCTAAGCCCAAGCTGCCCGACGTTTGCCACAGTTCAGCCCAAGTGAATTGCTGGCTGGGGGCCGAGGGGGAGGGGCGGGTACGACCCCCCCCCCCCCCGGCCCCCCCCCCCTCGCCGTTTCGCCCCTGGTGGTCGGTGGAGCTAGCGCGTAGCGGAAAAACGAACGTGTGCCCCGTTACGAGACGCAGAGACTGGTACCCGATTTTAAGGTCCTTGGTCAACCGGTGACCTCTGAGGTCATGTCAAGTGCCCCAAGGTACGGTTCAGTTTTTGGTGAATAAATTCGCAAAAAACGGTCGCAGAGCCGAGCATCGTGATCGCCTCGCTCAGGCGCGTTGAATGATATACTTTTAGTTTGGGTCAGGTCAACTTAGGGTGCTGACCTCAGGTCACGGTCAGGTCAGCGCCCCCAGGTCACGAAGTTGGTCGAAAGAGGTCATGTCGCATATCATTCGATTTGGCAGGTCTTCCTGAGTCCATTGGTGGCTTTCCCGACTCGCTAGCTCAATTTGATCGGGAGTTATTGACGAGAAACTAATATGACCTTGATGACGTCACAAATGACTTCACGCAAGGTCAACATTGCAAAAGTGACGCATCTAACCTTGCAAGGAGTGCATCAAATCACGATTCTGAGTGCTTGAGATAGTTGGAGATCGTTCCCGGCGCCAGAATAGCGGTTTTCATTTTTCTCCATTGATTTATAATGGTGAGGTCACGAAAATGACCTGACCTCATATGACCTGTAGGAGAAATCCGAGATATACAAGTTGTGAGACTCGTAATGGATACTAGATCCTGCAAGTTTCATTTCCCTGTGAAAGCTCCTCTGGCAGTGAGGGCGTTGCGAAGTTGCGACATCTGAAGACCGTGCAGAGGTTCACTTATGACGTCATAGGTCAGTGACCTGACCTGACCCGAACATGCGGTTTGTGTCAAAAGATCCGGCTTGAATCAAAGGTCAGGTATGCCAAATGTCAGCTCTCTATCGCCGGAGTGTTCGGAGCTATCGCGAAAAACCCTATGGAGGGGGCGGCATCCGCCCCCCCCCCCCCTCGGCCGGCGAGGGTTAAGGTCTCAGGTGACTTCAGGTCCTAGGGCACATACCCCAGGGTACAGGCTCGGTTTTTGGTGAATAACTTCAACAACAATAATAGCAGAGTTGCGATTTTGGGACCGGTGTGCAACCCTGAACCTCGTCTACATCCTATGTATAATGGTGAGGTCACGAGGCCTTACATGACCTCATAGGTGACTTTTGAGGGAAAAAAAACGCGAAAATTTACTTGAGAGTCTCGAATATTTACTATAGGTCCTGAAATTTTTTATCTCCCTACGAAAGATTCCCTGAATCGTGCAGGCATTCCGAGGACCGTGGAGGTTAACCTAAATGACATCAATTATCATACGGCAGCGACCTGACCTAACCTGAAAATTCAGCCTGTGTCACAAATCTCGCTTCAATCTTAGGAGCCTTGATCTAGGGCAAGCTATGCCAGTTTTCAGCACCGGCGTATCACCAACGCTTCCCGAGCAATCGCTAACAAACCGACAGGGAACGGATGGCCCCGCGGCTGCAGGAAGAGTTAAATCAAACTGAGTCAAAAGTCATAATGTCGGACAGATGGTTTGTTGATTTAGGTAATTGAGCGTTGTGTTCGGATTCTGAATAAAATGCGAGTAATGCGCTGATGTCGACCAGAATTGAAATGCTCGTGAAGACAATCCTTTGTCGTTCTTGCATTGTATAAAAAAACAAAGTTTTATGTTATTTTTATACAAAGTTTTTTTTTGGTCAATTTGGAAAGACAACGTGTAATACGTCAGTCGTCACATCACTGAGTCAGGTCTGTTCGATGGTACCTTCCTTCCCTGATTGTTTCAATTTGGTCAGGAAGAATGATCGCTAGCTTTTCACGCCAGTCGGATGCCACTCTGACTGAAGCATGTGGTGGCTAGTGGGAACGATGTGGTGAGCGCATATGGCCGTTGCGTTTGTTCTCTATGCGTTGTTCGATAGCGGACCCGGCCTGCATTATTCAGTCAACTCTCTCGTCTAATCCGTGTATCAGACCACTCGGACGACATTTGCAAGCGTTGGAAACAAACAGTGACCGAACACGCATTTCTCCAGAGGGCCGGCGAATTTATCGACGGGTCAATGTCAACCATCGACTGCCCTCTGACGACCCTTGAGGCAAACTACATTCGAAGTTGGCCCCGTCTCAGATCACCCATTGCGACTCTGTGGGGTCTATTGGACTTCACGTAACGTCCCATGAGGCCGATTTGTTCCAGTGTTCGCCATTGGGCCAGCCCAATGGGCCATGGGCTGGGCTGGACATACGGGCTGGGCTGGGCCCTTAAATACGAAGGATCGATGGGCTGTGGATGGGCTGGGCCAAACTGTGAAGTGGAGTCAGGGGTTCGTGACTGAGACAAAAACCATAACTACAATGATAGCTTAATGCTTATTTACTGTGCAAGACTCAAAAACGAGTTAAAGAGACCCTCCCACTTTCAAAAAAGTTAATGAAGTGACATGAAAGTAATGTCGCTCGGATCAGACTAGAGCGAAAACTCTAGAAAACTTTACCAAATTTCATCGAAAAATATTCACCGATTTTCAAGATATCAGACTTTTACTTTTGTTTACTTTTTGGGATCTCCGCTGTTCCTAGCGAATTTATTTGAAAGTGTGGCACACACACACTCTCTCTCTCTCTCTCTCTCTCTCTCTCTCTCTCTCTCTCTCTCTCTCTCTCTCTCTCTCTCTCTCTCTCTCTCTCTCTCTCTCTCTCTCTCTCTCTCTCTCTCTCTCTCTCTCTCTCTCTCTCTCTCTCTCTCTCTCTCTCTCTCTCTCTCTCTCTCTCTCTCTCTCTCTCTCTCTCTCTCTCTCTCTCTCTCTCTCTCTCTCTCTCTCTCTCTCTCTCTCTTAAAAATTGTCCGTTAAAGCCATCTATTGAGATTGCCTATCAATAAAACCTCACATTACTTTAGTGGTGACCTGTACTTTCTCCAGGAAGACCACTAGGAATTGAATAAAGTGATTACGGAGCGAGCGAAGCGAGCGGAGTCTCATACTGAATTAAGGGAAAATCCTGAGTATGAGCGGCCGGCCGGCCGGCCGGCCGTGGGGACGCTCTTCAAAAGCTAATATCTTAGGAACGGGACATCCGATTGACAAGCGGTCTTCTTTACTGAATGTCACTTGGACGTAAAAGTTCTGCATCGTGTGATGGCCACCATGCGTTCTTGCCAACCACCGCACGTGGCGCGTGCTAAAGTTGGACATTTTTTAAGAACCCTCAAAATTGCAACCTCAATAACGGCACAACGGTTGGGCCGATTGAATTGAAACTCGGTACACAGTTAGGTCTCCATCAGATAATTCATCTGCATGTGTTAAGGTTGGGGTGCTACAGCACGTGCGCACGTGCAGGGGGCGCTCCCAGATCTCGAGAACGGCTGGGCCGATTGCACTCAAATTTGGTACACGGCTGGGGACCAGTTAGTAGGGTGCCGTGCAAAAGTCAGTTTGGACCCCGCTTGCACGTGTGCACGTGCAGTGTGCCGCTTCCAGATCTCGAGAACGGCTAGGCCGATTGCGCTGAAATTTGGCACATCGCTAAAGACCGGTTAGTAGGGTGCAGTGCACAAGTTAGTTGGAGGTACCCCCTCGCAATTTCGCACGTGCAAGGCCCATCCTCTCGCTCGCTCCGTTGGTCGCCCAAAAGGCGTTTTACTGGTATCTTGAGTTAAAATTTAATCGATTGACGATTACACTTGGAAGCTAAATGATTTTATTTTGCCGCGCCAATGTTATATAACTTACATTGTTGCCCAGCATCGTGTAGGACCTACATTGTTTATACGCTAACGTTTGTCACTCGCATGGACCGGTTCGCCACATTGCAGCGTATTCCTGTAGGTACGTGCTCTTTGTAGAAATACCTTAACCCTCGCCGGCCGAGGGGGGGGGGCGGGTGCCGCCCCCCCCCCCATAGGGTTTTTTCGCGATAGCTCCGAACACGCTGGCGATAGAGAGCTGAAACTTGGCATACCTGACCTTTGATCCAAGCCGCATCTTTTGACACCAACCGCATTTTTGGGTCAGGTCAGGTCACTGACCTATGACGTCATAAGTGAACCTCTGCACGGTCTTCAGATGTCGCAACTTCGCAACGCCCTCACTGCCAGAGGAGATGTCACAGGGAAATGAAACTTGCAGGATCTAGTATCCATTATGAGTCCCACAACTTGTATATCTCGGATTTTTCCTAAAGGTCATATGAGGTCAGGCCATTTTCGTGACCTCACCATTATAAGTCAATGGGAAAAAATGAAAACTGCTATTCTGGCGCCGGGAACGATCTCCAACTATCTCAAGCACACAGAATCGTGATTTTATGCACTCCTTGCAAGGTTAGATGCGTCACTTTTGCAATGTTGACCTTGCGTGACGTCATTTATGACGTCATCAAGGTCATATTAGTTTTTCGTCAATAACTCTTGATCAAATTGAGCTAGCGAGTCGGGAAAGTCACCAATGGACTCAGGAAGACCTGCCGAATCGAATGATATGCGACATGACCCCTTTCGACCAACTTCGTGACCTGGGGGTGCTGACCTGACCTTGACCTGAGGTCAACACCCCAAGTTGACCTGACCCGGACAAAAAGTATATCATTCGACGCGCCTGAGCGAGACGAACACGATGCTGCCAAAATCGGCGCTCTGCGGCCGTTTTTTGCGAAGTTATTCACCAAAAACTGAACCGTACCTTGGGGCACTTGACCTGACCTCAGAGGTCACCGGTTGACCTAGGACCTTAAAATCGGGTACCAATCTCTGCGTCTCGTAACGGCGCACACGCTCGTTTTTTCCGCGACGCGCTAGCTCCACCAGGGGCGAAACGGCGAGGGGGGGGGGGTCGTACCCGCCCCCCCCCCCTCGGCCGGCGCGTATGTAGAAAACCAATAGGTCCGGCGAGGGTTAACCCTATTCCTGGCGGGGGGGGGGGGCCTCAGGAGCCCCCCCCTCAGGTTTTTTGGTTATTTCTCCCAAACGCGTTGAGCTAGGAAGCTCAAATTTTCTGACTTTTCCTAAAAGGCTTCTACGCAACATGTCTGAAAATTTTGAGTTGATCTGACCTCAGGTCAGGTCACCAGAGGCGGTTTGGTGACCCTACCTCAGAAAAGTTTGCAATCACGCCAGAGCTAGAGTTTTTGACCGATCAATTTCTTCTCTTCAGGGTTTAGTTAGGGTACCAGTATGTGCAATTTGTATATCTCGGAATTTTGATATCGGTGACCTAAGGTCAGGTCAATTTCGCGACCTCCCCATTATAAGTCAATGGGGGGAAAATCAACTCCCTGTTTTTACCACTAAAACGGGTCGGAATGGCCCCATATACCATACATGACTTCATATACGATCAACCTTCACTACCTTGAGGTCTGTTTTGCTGTTGGGCAGCTGTGAGGTCATGTGACGTCATCAAAGGTCACCAAAGGTTTTTGGCCAATAACTCCGTACAGGAACAAGATACAGACGCGTGGATGGTCTCATTGTGTTCAGCTCGTCAAGACGCATCGAATGATATACATGATGACCTCGGGGTCACGTGACCTGAGGTCAACCTTTGACCTTGACCTTTCAAGGTCAACATATATATCATTCGATGCGGATTGACGAGAGGATCACGATGATGCCCTTAGTTTGTTCCTATCTTGACTAATTCGAAAGTTATTCGAGAAAAACTCTCTCCATATCTAGCGCCGCCATTTTGACTTTTTCGACCCCTGTGACGTCATCTTTGACCTGACCTGAAAATGACCTTAGTAAAAATTGTAGATCTTGGCCGTGCGTATCCGATGCCGTTTACCGCTTGTCGCTATCTTGCTTTGTTCTCGAGATCTCAGGGGGGGGGGGCCGAATCGGCCCCCCCCCGCCAGTTTCTTGTCCCGGCGGAGCCCGCCAGGAAATGATCAATATGTAGAATAAAAGAAGGTCACTCTGCGTTCATGATTATGTGATAAAGCAGCAAGTCTAAATGCATGGGCCATCAGTGTGATATCTTATAAGACAATATGTCGATGTCGCCCCCTCTATCACGCCCCCTCCCTCTCGGAGCCCTGACGGCAGCTGGGGTGTGGGTCTGGGTGTGAGCAGGCACTCGGATGGCACCGGCCCGCCCATCAGCAGCGTAGCATGCTGATGGAATCCGCGACGGAGACGGCGAGAGCAGTCACTCATTGTCATTCGCCGGAGCGCGGGATGTTAGCCGCGGCTTATGGCCGTGCCTCCGCGCCGGGAACTGTGATATAGAGACAGTCCACCAACGGGGAGCCGGCCCATTTGCACCTACTGACTGTATTCAACAGATGTGTGGCGCCGGCCGGGCTTCGAAAATTGTATTTGTGCTTGGCCTGACATGAATAATAGGTGAATATGTCATTTTGGCGTAGGTGAGGATGAAGGCTAGAGACAGTGAAAATGAACTGGAAAGAAAAAATTCACAGAAAATATCTGGAATCAAGGGTAAAATATTTTCTAATAACTAGGCTAGCGATTAAATGATATTGTTGGGTAACAATTGTTACCCATTACCGTAATATTAATATTACGGAAAATGTTCCACAGCTCATTCAAAGCTCTTTCGCTAAAGAATAATCAGCTCTTACCAAAGGTCGAACAGTGTAGCCTAGTAATGATGCGCAAAAGCCGTGAAAACTTACGTTTTTGCGAAAAATTTAATAACTTTGGGTCAACAGTTATTGCATTATAATGGTTTTACCGGTATCGTATAGCTCGCATCGAAGCAAGGCAAAGGAGCGCCTATTTGACCTACAAAAGTCAACCTGAAAATTAAGCTTGAGGTAAAGGTCATAACCTGGACGGAAAGATCATGATGCATATCAGTCGATTCGTGTCGTAGACGTGAACATATTTGAGGTGTTTTCATCGCTCTAGCATATCTATCAGTGACTATATCAACGATGTAAAATTCCGAGAAACCTAGATGTTTTGCACATTGTTTCATCTTGATCAATTGCTGAATGTTTCAAATTCCAAAGCAATCGTCCTATCAGTTAAACTGTGGTGAGCATGTTAATGTTCAAGCCATTTGGCGCAGCCTGGTTAACTGACCTGGAGTGACCTGAATCTGAACTTTTCGCAAAGTGTGCCAACTGCGGAGAGCTGAGCTGAGGTGGGGCACAAAACACCCACTCCCCCACCCGAGCACACCATATTGTCCATATGAATGGCGCTGGGTGGGAGTAGGAGAGAGGCAAGAGGAGCCACTGGGCCTTAGCCAATATGAGTCATATCTCTCGTCATCGCTGCTGTACACAGGGGAAGGTCCGTCCCCTGCCGGACCTGCCCACCACCCACCGCACCCACCGGCGACGGGAGCACACACCGATCTCCGCCCACCGCAGTGCAGTGGCGCGACCGCCGCCGTGTGCTCACACAGATAGTTGCCGGTGGACAAACGAGCGCCTGACGCACGCCACTAATTAGTGTCGACAGTCACACGGCCGCCGGCGGATCTGCCGTCCCCCCCCCCCCCCCCGGCTGGCTGTCCGCCGTCCCCCCGGGCGGACGGGACCATCACCGGGACAGCCGCCGGCGCTGGACAGGACGGAGAGAGACGTCCGGCCGGTGACCCTACTGGCCCAGCCCGATCGAGTGACGCAGAAGAAATGCAGAGACGTCAAGCAGAACTGGAAAAGAACGGGGTGGCCGCTAACGAGGGGTGACGTTATGCGCAGCGGCCATGTTGTACACCTGGCAAACTAAAACAGCTTTATTATGATTATATTTAGGCATCGGTCGGTTCAACTTCTTAAAGTATGTAGTATAAAGTCAAAGCCATCCGTTGAGATGGGTAAAACCGCACATTACTTTAGCGGTGGGCTGTACAGTGTAGTCGACTACAGAATGATGTTCCACTCCTCAGAAGCTATCAGTTGACCGGAGCGCTTAGTTGTGCCGTTAATCACGCAATTAAGCGTGTCGATTGTGAGCATTGGGACAAAGCTATAACTTGTGAACTCAGCCCGTGTGATGCGGCACAGCCTACCACTCCAGGCAAATAATTGCCTGTGAAAAGTGGAACATCATTCTGTAGTTCGCTATACAGATGAGGTAACCGCAGGTTGTTTGAAAATTAGACAAACACTATTCGTTAGAATTGTGTTTTTCTATTGAAAAGCAACCGGAGCAGTTTGGGGTTGGGGTATAACTGTGGTGGTAACATATCTAACTAGGTTTGCGAAAAATCGGTTTGCTGAGTGTTATTAAGATAGTTGGATGGTTTTGAACTCAGATATGGCCGCAATAGCTATCCTTACCTTTGGCCTGTAGACTTATCCACCATTTATCGGACACTTCTGGAAGTTTTCATAAAACGTACGTGCATTTAATTTATGTCAACAAAACTTCGTAAAAGATTGCCTGTTGATGCAGCCTAGATGTGCGTTGCGCATCAGCTGCTAAGGTGAAATAAAGGTGCAATAAAAGTAAATTATTTCGCTAAGATGCTGTCTTTCCTTATGCATAAAGTGCAACCATGGTGCAACATAAGCATTTTGAACAATTTTTATTGCGAAACATTAAAAGAATCTAGTGAGCGACATCAGGATCTAGACAATCAGAATCTATCAGGTAGCTACTACAATCTAGACTTGATCTAGACCAGCGACATTAGAGTTAAAGGTTGCAACACAAAGACAATGACAGCTAGATAGACGGAGCGTCGGAGCGTTAAGTTGCATCAGCAATACCATTTTGTTTAACAATTAACAACAATCAGCAATAACAATTTTAGCATTTTGGTCTTGCAATCGCTGCTGAAAAGCGCGTGTTCGGAATGCAATAATGGAATGCACACCCTTACAAACAACTCGCGATTCCGCCAAAACAATAGTCAGTGGAGAAATAGGTTGAGGCCGATTAAAAATTTCCCATTCGAAGCCTTGCTCCGTAACAAAACAGTTCGGGCCTTTTCTTAGCCTCCTCTGAAATGTATTGCTAGTAAGATACATGATTTTTTGCGGTAACGATTTTCTTTCAGCCATTATTGACTCGGGGTTCCGTTTGCTGGCAGTTGAGTGTTATTTCGGTGTCGATCTCGATGGGACGGTATGCGGTCTGTGTTCTGGCCACAGTCATCTCCATGACTGTGACGGATGCGATAGATGGGTGGACGGACGAGAAAGGAGTCGGCTGCATACTGAACCACTAGCTGGAGAGAGAATGGAAAGACGTGCCGGCCGAGCACACCATCCACCGGACTAAAACAGGGAGTGCGCATTTGACGGGGTCTTAAGTAGCTGTACTCTCCCGATTTCCAGAGACAGGCCCAGAGATGATGAAACGCAGGCTGATTCCATCCAATTACACATGACGTGTCTACTAGATAATAAAAAAGTTTAGAGGCTGATGTCTCGGGTTTCATGTAGCTTGAATCATCGAAAAATGGCATGCCTATGTATGTACTTGCACATGTGTTACCGACTGCCCTCAGTGAAGCGCATTGAACACACGATGTTTCACGGCACGCCGCACGCACCCCCTGACTCCTTCCATCAACCGTCGCGGCACCTTCGCGTCGACTGAGACGAATAATTTCCAGAACCGCGACTTCAGATGCCGATCGGGCGCCGCGGCTTAGTCCCCTTAATACATTTCTTTATTAATTAGGCCCTACAAGTCTTCAATCGTCCGCAGGCTGCTGCGACAGCACCGAAGAGCCGAGGCAAACATTGCTGTTAACTGCGTTCTTGCGCTTTGCCCTTTGGTGACAGTACCTGTGTGCGACTCCAGTACTTGAGTGCACCTATCCTAAAAAGGCAGCATATGCACTCGGATGACAAATATTGTATTGAAGCGTTACGTCTGTGCGTATATGGAAAACAGTCACTTATTATGCACAGCACCGACGAATAACGCGCATTGAGGAATCATTTGTGATATTTCGAAACATCATCACAACGTGGGACGACCATCGTGTTCAATGTCAGAGTTATGCAAAATTTGGTAAAGTTTTTAAGGCCTTATCCTTATAGCTTTCACAGGTTTAGGTAAAAATGTTTACCTATTTATTATTTATTTCAAGCACAGTTCTTCATCAGAGCACAATGTAAAAATGCCAACTATGCATATGGTTGATTCTCTATGGTCCAGCCTGTTATGTCCACCGACAAAAAGTGCTGAACATCGCCGATAGGTATTCTGAATGACGCTTGTGTAAGCTGATGCCGAAATTGTTATGACAATTGGCCATCATATACCTATCTGATACAAAAAGATGTAAAATATACTAGCATGCCAGCATCAGTAGATCCGTTTTGGTTTGGTTATGCAAAGCGTTGAGTGAGGCGTTAAAACTGAATGTTGTCACATGCGTCAATGTAGCGCAGCATTGTAGCAAATACCCTCATAGTCATGACGTCTGTTTTGCACGGAAGGCTTGCCATTTTGAGTTGTTTTCATTGCCATTTGACTTATTGACTTCTGTGCGATAAGCGTTATTAAGGTAATTTATTTGCAATGCAGGTAGGCATATTGACGAGTAATGTAATTATATTCCAAGCGTCTGATGCTGTTCCACCTCACGGATCTGTCATGCGGTACAGTCTACCCATTCAGGCGTCAGACATTACGCCGACTCGCTCACGAGTCACGGTACAGCGAGAATGAAAGCGGGAGACTAGTTCAAGCTGGAATTCTTTGCTGTGAAGATCTTGACGCACGTCATTTTGCCACGTAGTTGTTTAGATTGAGAGGACGCTAGACACGTGACATGGCTACCTTATGGCAGATTCACGGCAGACCCCGCTTTCCTGAATAGCCTGACGGACTGAAAACGATGGCTATGAGACGATAAAAAGAAGAGGCAGGCAGCGTTTAGGGTGATGTGGAGTTTATTTTTCTTTCAAGATGTTCACCTGATAGGACAATGAAGGCTTCAAACAGTAGCTGAATGTTTTTCCAAAGCTTGTTTTTTCTTTAAACCAGAAACAGGGCTGAGAAGACGATTTTGTCTACACATGATAACCGAAGGTTTGTTGTCAATAGTTAAAACACTATTCTTTAGAATTGTGTTTTTCTATTGAAAAACAAATCTGAGTTCCCTGACAATTTGGCAAAAGCTGCCTGAGATCAGTACAACTTGATGCTCTTGAAAACGGCTGGTCCAAATATTCTGATTTTTTCAGGATTTCTAGTGGGCCAGGTGATCTACGTTCTGGTATGGGTCTCCCCTCCGCAGACCATCTGGTGCACGTGCCACGTGACTTTAAAAATTCCCGTGTTAAGCCAATGGGGAAAATGAAAAAATGCGTTCCACGGCAGATTGCTCGAAAACGATCCAAACGACCCCCCATTTTCTTACATGCAGATCAACCACCATTCGGTGCACTACCCATGGGTATGTCGCAAAGTGGCCGGAAAAGTCCAGAACCACGTGCCACGTGCCGTTGAAAATGACCCTGCACACCGGAAATTGGGACTTTTGGTCATTTCGGCGCACCCATGATGCATACTATGGCGTGGGTGACCAAACAATGGGTGTCATCCGGTCGGCAACTGTTTAAGGTGTCGTCCAGTGGGCCAAAGTGGTAGTTTCAAACTTTTGGGATCCACCACTCTGGGGATTCTTTTTGACAATATACTTACGTTTCTTGGCGCAATGTTCATTCCACCCAGCCGGTCGTCAATGCGTTAGATGACCCAAATGACGATTGACCTGAAGGAAGTTGGGGGCGAGGAACACGCACGTGCCATCCGTTTTTTACTCGGGCGCTTTCATCTAGGAGATTTTTGCAGATACGTCAATGCGTTAGATGACCCAAATGACGATTGACCTAAAGGAAGTTGGGGGCGAGGAACACGCACGTGCCATCCGTTTTTTAATCGGGCGCTTTCATCTAGGAGATTTTTGCAGATATCTTTTTGATTTGTGAAAATGACCAGCCTAGCGGTATGCCAGCCGCTGATAAATTATTATCTTGCTGCGGCCGGGCGCTTATTTGCGGTGTTTGCGTTTGGCGGCTGGCGGGCGACTTTTAGTCGTTTTCGGTTAGCAGTTAGCGTCGGTGCGGTGCGGGCGGTTTTATTTTTTTCGGCGTTTCGGCGTTTTTTTCTGTGTGGTTTGCGGCGGTCGGGTGATTTTTTGCCGTTTGCGTTGGCTTTTCGGGCGTGCGTTTTACACGTTTTGCGGTGTTTACGTTTTGCGGCGGGCGGGCGTTTTGTGTTTTTTTGCGGTGTTTGTCTTTGGCGGCGGGCGGGCGGGCGGGCGGGCGATGCGGGCGGTTTTCTTCTTTTTTTTGCGTCGTTTGCGGTGTTAAATTTGTTTGCGGTTGGCGGGCGGTTTTATTGTTTTGCGGCGTTTTTGCGTTTTTTATTTGCGGTTTGCGGCGGGCGGGCGTTTGTTTATTTTTTGCGACGTTTGCGTTGGCGTTTCGGGCGTGCGTTTTGCGCGTTTTGCGGTGTTTGCGTTTTCCGGCGGGCGGGCGTTTTTCACAATTCAAAGTCCAAACCTTCGGGCCACAGCGCTCCTCGAAAAGCGCTGCCCTCGAGTATATTTAGATGCAATGCAGTGTTTTGTCAAGACCATATTAATTTATCTTATCAACTGCACTCAACAAAGTCTTTGAGGAGGGAGACTTATGACGCAATTTAAAAGGCGGCACAATTATAAACCTATTTTCACCATGTTAAATGTAATCCTTCGTAATATTATTATTTGTGATCTACCAAATGCCTACACACAACACACATGCCTAATAAAATAGCAGGATGGATAACAAAACAAACGTTCAGACATTCCAACTAACGTTCAATCGGTAGTTACCGTATTGTTATAAACGTCTTTTAAGTAAAATTTATTCCATTTTGCTCTCTTTCATTCAAGACTCATTACACTTTTTATGTCTTTTAACTGTGACATGACTCGTTACAGAACTCGTGTATGTTGACGATTATTTCCAATAACTGATTCTAATTGATTCGAGCTGTTATTCGTCCGATCACCTATCAATGTCCAGAGGCTCGGTGGGCGCCCTTTCACGGGCATTTGGTGACGTGTCTGGGGGTCACAGGATGCTGGAGGTGGCCTAATTGGTACCGATGCCCGCTGCGGACACACACAGACACACAGACACACACCTACACAGGCAGCCCGGTGCGGAGCTCCCGTCTGATTGGCTCTCTGGCGGCCCACGCCGGTCTCCTATTGGTCCGCTGGCCGCGAGCGGTGCATTCGGCCCGATTTGAGGCTAGGCCCTCCGGAGCGAGCTGGTACTCGGAGCTCGGACCCCAGCGGTGGTGCACGTCCCCCCAGCACCTCTCGGCTGCACAGGTATGTACGGACGTCGGACGTGACGTGGGATACGTGGCCGGAGTACGTGACGTGACTGAGCAGCGGCTGAACTGGGCTGTTAACGTCCCGGTTGGTGTTTTCTGAACCAACATCAACGTGGCAACGCTGAAAGTGAGATGCAATAGTCTACTGGACATTTGTTGACCTCCCATGTGACGCTAAAAGGTTTGGGAAATGATCGTTTTAGGCAACGCAAGATGTGTAGGCATCGTGCATGCTTTGGTGGCACATAAGAGCCATCTAGATGAGCTTTTTTGTCAAAAGAGGAGGTACTGCATGTGATTAGATGATAGAGAAGGTCAAAAATTTAACTTTAAAATGCATATAGTCTTCGCCATGTTGACCGAATTTGATTTTATAAAAAAAGAAGCCTTTAACCAATGAAAGTGTTGCTAGATTTCGTTTTCATGTGCTCAGGCGATGCATGTCAAGACCTTTATGCATATCTAATTATGATGCAAAGAAATTGAGGCAAGACTTTACGCTTATTCAAAGTTCAAATCCAGTTACGACCCATTGATGCTGTTAGGCAATGTGATTTATTTCTATGGCGAAAGATAGACAATATTGCGAATTCAAGAATGTGTCAATAGCATACCTATTTGATTAAATTTTGTTCATAAAATCGCTCACTTCAGCTTTTACCCTCAACGGTACCTGGGTAAAAATCCTCTGACATCCTTGATGACACGGAAACGTCCTCGTCTTTTAATTAGCTGGGATTTCTCAGGTAAATGGTCGTGCTCCACTCCACGAGAAACAGCTAACGGTAGGCCCACTATCCAATTCACAACTCTCAGGCCAAGCTGTAACCTATGGACAGACTAATTACCTGTGGCAGGGCTTTGTAGAGCTGCTCACTGCACAGGAAGGAGGATTTGGGATTGCTATTAAGTGCATCGTACTGCATAAATACTGTCAAAACAAGCAAACGCAGTCGATATCGCCCAGACATCGATCTCTGGTGTAAAAAAGTTATCTCAACCTGGTGACATCCGTTAACCTCGGATAACTTTGGATTATTTTGACGAATGGCAAATCAAACATGCCTATGCATTCGTTGACACTGATTTGGACGCTGGCTCCCTTAGCTTGTTTTACCGTTTACGCGACTTTGGCCTAAATAATTCTTACCTGACTTCTAGGAGCCATTAATAAACACTGATTATCCCGTCTGGAATGTAGCACCTTACGCTAAAAAGAAATTAAAATCAAAATCACTTTAAAAATCAGGGCTGCGGAGTCGATGGATTTACGGCGACTCCGACTCCGACTCCGACTCCGGCTTTCAAAAACCAACTCCGACTCCGACTCCGACTCCGGGCAGAAATGTCGACTCCGATCGACTCCAACTCCCGACTCCGACTCCGCACACCTGGCAGGGCTGCGGAGTCGACAGATTTTCGGTGACTCCGACTCCGACTCCGGCTGGGGTTTCCAATATCGACTCCGACTCCGACTCCGACTCCGGTCACAACTGTCGACTCCGACCGACTCCGACTCCGACTCCGACTCCGACTCCGCAGCCCTGTTAAAAATCCACCGATTTTGGCCAACAGTTATGCGACATGTGGCGCAATAATTCGGTTAACTGATCGATTGATTAGGAGAGAAAGATTTGCCAAGATAGGTTCCAATAGTAGATGAAAGACTCCGTTAAATCTAATCAAATTTACCACAGGCATAAACGAAATCCTTTCTTTAATCCATGCGTGCCATACAGCGCAAATGCTCAACCCAATCAACAGATTGTGGTGATTCTGCGTAATCACGCATAATGTTATGTACAGTTGACTACAAAATGATGTTCCACTCCTCAGAAGTTATCAATTGACTGGAACGCAAAAAATTGCCGTTTATCACGCAATAAAGCGCGTCTATGGTGAGCTTTGGGTCACAAACTGTGAACCCACTGGCAGCCCGTGTGATGCGGCACAGCCTACCACTCCAGGCAACTCATTGCCTGTGACTTAAGTGGAATGTGACAAGTGTACATGCCTACAATTCTTATAAAAAAAAGCAAACAAAACAAAACACAATAAGTAGAATAAAACTTACAATTTACCTTCCATTTCGGTTATATTTAGTTTTGAATTCATTTTTCCACTCTCATAGCTACTTTTCCAGTTGTTTGTTTTTCATTAGATTCAGTCGCAACTTGAAGTTTGTTACGGTTGTCGAAGGTAAACGTCTCGGAAGGCTCTGTGATCGCGTGGGCCAATACATGGACGCTCCTGATCGTCTAACCAAGGTTGTCCTTGGTGAAAAGGACAAATGCTTATCCTTTCCCAATGTAACCGATCGAATTTCCCGTCGACATCTCACATCTGACTATAAAATAGTTTGATGCTCTACTCTTAGCTCTCTCGTTCGACCCAAATTATTTTGTGGTAGTTCTGTCCTTTAAAAAAACGTTTGAGTGCCTTCCTTTAGTTTCCATCACCGAGGCTTCTTTTTATACCGTTAAATCTCGTAGTAGACGGTGAAGTTCGGCCACCTTTTGATTCGACTCGGTGCTCTTTGCAATAGCCAATGCCGCAGGTTATGCTCTGTAATCTTTGGAGGCAGTGACTGCAATGCTGGGAAACAGCGAACGTCGGTGTTACCTGGGCCCTGTTTCACAGCACGCTACTGGTGTTTACTAGCGCTATTGGCGCTTTCGGTTTCCAGGGAAATATCAGCAAACTCTGACGCCCAAAAATAAATTTTGTTTGTGCTTCCATTGAAACCGAAAGCTCTAACAGCGCTTGTAGCCGGTAGCACCTGTCGTGAAACAGGGCCCTAGTCACTATATCTGCTGGAAGAGATGCACTTATCAAAGAAAGCCAGAAACTTGGTAATTAAGAGGATGATTGCCTCAAACTGGACAAAAAGTAAAACACACGAATGATCTTTGAATGTTTTGGTATTTAAATTTATTTTATGTAGTTTGCGTGCATTATTATCCTCAACTCAACCATACATTTACTCTCAACTCATACACTATAACCATAACATGCATTTCATGGTATAATTTATTGCAAATCTAATAACTTATGTAAAAGAGCAGAATTCACAGTGAGGGAGTCCTGGTCCAGCGGAACTCATTAGACATGTAACACTGTCTCGATCTCCTTTGGGGCACCGACGAGTAAGGTCGAGCGTTGACACTTCCTGAGGGAATGCTAGAATATCTCATTGCCGATCACATTGCGGAGAGATCGGCCAACTGGCCACCAACTTTACATATTCTAAAACCCGGTGGAGACGGGAAAAGTTGGCTGAACGTCGCCAATTTCGCCTACAGAATGGTCTCTCTCGTATTAACTTCAGCCCGGTAGGATACCGGTCAGGAGCGCCTCGCAGCTCTTTGCCCCCCCCCCCCCTTCCTCCACCCGCCCCCACCCCCACCCTCATACCGACTCGCCCCCCTGTTGCGTCTTTTCCCTCACCATCCTGTGGCAGTGGTAGGCTGCACCGCCCTGGCGCTTGGTGGATCCAGGCCGGATGACGAGCAAAGACGTGACCTTTGACCTTTGTCATTGTAAGTGTCGGTCGCCGCCCGGTGTCGTCACCCGTTTCGGGGAGTTGACGGCCTTTAACGCCGGCGACACTCAGTATGCGTAGGGCGCTCGTGTGCGTGCGGTGTATTGAGGTGGGGTGACCAAGGCGGGGCTCATTCATGACCCCCTAACGCGGAGGCTTGATCGGTGTTGTGAATGCAATGGAACGATATTTCGACATGCGATGAATCCGTGTTCTCTTTGAATTTATTCGACATCCGACATGAAGCGATGCTGGCTTTCAAGAGCCTATGACATGGAACTATTGCCTAACGCTTTAAGATCTTCTATTTCTTTATTATGGCTAGTAGAGTGTGCCTTTGTTTACATTTGGACAGCATGCAGAACCCCCTAACAGATGGTGGTATAGCTGGAAATACGCATATACCTACATAACTCGTACGGAAAATGCAGTTTGTGCTAAAAGGGTAATTTCCATAAAACGCATATACTGGCTGAGTATTTGGAGCCCAATGCCGACTTCCGGCGCCAATTACACCAGTGCATTATTTGACGATCAGCGTTGACGTAATGGAGATCCATTGCGCCAGATGCCACTGCTCTGTGCATGCATGAGGCCGTCTTTGGGCCAGAGTGAGCCTTTAATTTAGATCTAAATGTGGAGTAAATGCGAGCTAACTTAGCATTTGCCCAGAGCAAAAAAAAAGAATATTTTTTCGATCTCCAAGAAAAAGAATGTTTATTGGTCAGGTGCTGAAAAACTTTAGCTGTAAAAAAGACAGCCTGTGACTAAATTTTTATTTTCGAAAGAAATCCCACCGCTGATCGACACACTGCATTACATAAGTGAATGAACGAACTCACATTCGCGGCTTTCCTATAGCTATATGGTCAAAGCAATCATGAGAGCACCCGATAAGAGCAATCAATCCATCTTGTTTCCGATTGCTTTCGCCTTTGATGCAGAGATACTCGGAACGCTCATTTGTGTGCCTGCCCCTTATTGGTTGATCACAAAGAGAATAAATGTGGAGGGACAATCATCTCTGATTATCAAGCGAATGATAAAGGTCGTTGAGACAGAATATCAAGTCTATTGAAAAAGTAGCAGTCGAAAAGTTGAAGAAAAAGATGCAAGGTGAAGTTGAATTTACCTCTACCTTATGGCCTCTATAACTTGTCACTATGTCACACTGCCTGCATTTATCGGAAAGTCCTAGTTATGTAATTGATGACTGACGGCGGTGCGATTTTCGATCCTCACGTCGACTATTTGGGCTGTTGACTAAAGTAAAATCATCTGTCCCGTATCCAGTATTATGTCTTGTGGTCCGTCCTTTGTACTGTCGGTTGGTAGTGCAGAGTCAATTTTTAACACCAGAAAATAGCCAGCTGCCGGTATTTTATTTCCAGAAGTCGCCCACAGTGTCAACTAATCAAGCGAAAAAAAAAAACGCCAGCCAATGTCGAAACATATAAGTTAAGCTAGCTGATATTAACATTACCCATTTAACATCAGTGGACGTTTTTCGCCAGGATGGCGAAATTCGGGGAAAACTTAAGGCAAAAAAAAAATCCGGTAGCCGGCGATTTATCTGTTAGTGGTAAAACTGGCCTCATGTCTCCAAACGTCCGCTGACCGCGCTCCCTGCCCCGCCCCGTTCGCCCGCAGGCGGTATGTCGGCCGGCAGTCTTTGTGGCCGGGATGTGGGCTGGCGGACGGCGCTGGCCGTGCTGCTACTGTTAGTCCTGCTGCTGGTCGGGCCCAGCGCCGCCTACCCGTCCCGCTACACGAGCAGCCAGCGGGCGCAGCTGGACGCCGCCAAACGGGCCAACTCACGAGGTGAGTCACATCGACAAACGGGCCAACTCACGAGGTCAGTGGGAGCACCAAACGGTCCAACTCACGAGGTCAGTCACATCGACAAACTGGCCAACTCACGAGGTCAATAGGTCTTACCACCAAACGGACCAACTCACGAGGTCAGTGACACCACCAAACGGGATTTCTCACGAGGTCAGTAACAACATTAAACAGGTCAACTCACGAGGTCAGTGACACCGCCAAACGGGCCAACTCACGAGGTGAGTCACATCGACAGAAGGGTCAACTCACGAGGTCAGTGATAGCACCAAACGGGCCAACTCACTAGGTCAGTGACAGCACCAAACGGGCCAACTTACGAGGTGAGTCACATCGATAAACGGGTCAACTCACGAGGTGAGTAGGACTTACCGCTAAACGGGAAAACTCATTGAATCAGTAGGCCTTGCCACTAAACGGATCAACTCACGAGGTCAGTGACACCACCAAACGGGACAACTCACGAGGTCAGCGACAGCACCAACCGGGCCAAATCACGAGGTCAGTGACCATTCAGTGAACGCGCCAACTTACAAGGTCGTATGGCTATTTTTACACCATTAAAATTGAAAACAGATCAGTAGTGTTCTAAACCCTTTCCACAGCAGGAATGAAACGCAAACAGAAACAACCTTAACCGTTCTTTATTGAAGGGAGCTACCTTCATCTCATCAATTTTCATCAACCATTGTCAATTTGTGGGCATCAAAATTTAACTTGTAGTTGTGCTTGATATATAATAAATCAAGAGCACACCATGGGTGAATAGTTATTCCAATGAAAACTCGGCAACAGCATTATCCTGGTCTGAATCAGGCCAGAATAACAACAGAGCAAAAACGGCTGAATGAAACCGCTGGTGCGTGGATACTATTTCTGCAAAAACATTTCAGAAATGAACTAAGCCCGCATCCCTTCAACATGGTGTTAGTTCGATCGCGAACAATGTCGATGGTCTCTTTCTACAATGGTCGTGATAGAGTAAGTAATAACTAATATCATATATTCTTAAACGTGTCCGCAATTTGCAGGTGCTATCCGGGTACAACCGAAAGCAGATCGTTTCTACCTGGGACCGCGCTTCGGAAAACGGTCTGAAGTTCCTGCAGACTATGGAGGTAAGAGAGATGCTGGTGCATAAAACTAAGGAAAACTAAGCTTTACAGTGAATCATCAGTAAAACACCACCGTCTGGTGAAATTGCAATCGCTGCAGACATGGGAGCGAGGCGGTGACGGCGGCGGACAGTGACGTGGATCCGCCCCCCCCCCCCGCCCCGCCCCCGCTCGTGGCCTCCGGCGCCGCCTATTGAGTCGTGTCACTCGCCGGAACCCGGCTGTAGTGCAAACCGTCCGCGTCGCTCCCAGCGTGACCACCGGAGGTCTCTGTTTACCTCAGATTTTATTGCACCAAACGGCGTCACCTCTGTCACAAATCTGGTCAAATCGGGTCACTCAAAAACATCGCACAGAAGCGAAACGTTCTAGATTTGACGTTGATAGCGCATTTAACGAGATAAAAATGTTGTATGTTTTGTTTTAAAATATTGCTTATAACAAAAAGGCGTCATCGCCACATGGCCGCTTACTCCAAAATAAGTCAATTTGGAAGTTAATTTACGTAAGAGTCATTAAATTTGAAGCTTAAAAATCATTCATCGGTTTCCATATTTCGTCCAAATCAATATGCTGTTGTGCGCAGAGCACGCTAATCGGTGCCCGAGTCGCTGACTTTTGCGACCCCGCGCTGACCTACACGGTATGCAGTATATTTACAGACCCCGGGAATTCCATGACCTATGTAACACCAAACTGACCTCTGTGACCCCGTGTTGACCTCGGTGACCCGTACTGACCTCTCCCGGCGCGTCATTGCCGTCAGAAGTGGCCGAGTCGGGCCCGGTGGATCTAACTGAGGCCGAACTGACTGATGCGGACCAGTTCAACTTCCGCTGCTCTCTGGTAGAAGCAGACCGAGTCTACAGATGTCGTCTGTAAGTTAATATGAAAAACCTCATTAAAACATCATAGGATGTAGGTAAATTGCCTATGTAAATTTACAAAAGATATTTAAAATCTAGATTATAACGAGTGAGCTGTAATGATTGCATTACAGTTCGTTACGGCTATTGTTTGTTTTTAGGGCACGCCGACCATAGAAATGATTTTGCGTCCATAACGTAACGACCTCTTTTTGTACGCTGTCTACCTACACGGTATTTATTTACCTTTACGTTATCAACATCGGAAACCTCAATATGTGGTTTTCACAGGCACGCTGTGTGACGTGCGTGTCCGATAAAAACCCTAATAACTCAATCCTTTTCAGAGGTTTGGAGTCTCCGCGACTGCCAGCTGAGTGACGCTGAAATCAGTCCGTCTCCGCCGGAGACACAGCAGCCTTACCAGGGCAACAATCAGCCTCCAACAGCCATTGAGGGGTCAGAGGCCGCGATCAGAGGTCAGAGGCCGCGGTCAGAGGTCAAACAGAGGTCAGAGGTCGGCATGGCAGCCATCTTGGTACACTACGAAACATACCGACAGAGATGTCACAGTGCGGCGTGCCCTTGTCAAAAACCGCGGTGTCGGACCTCCGCTCGGCGGGCGACAAGATACACACAACCCCGAGGCTGGCGTGCGACCAGAATACCTCCAAACGCTGGTCTCCCGTCTGCCCGCGGGTCACTCGTTACTGTGAAAGGATATGTCGGCGAAATGCGCTCCCTTCGTAACGATTCTGGACGTTTTCTGGGCGGCTCAGATACGTTCCTCTCGACTCTGTAGTTACGATGATGTTACAGCTGTGGCTAAATAATATACGTTTGATGATGAACATTGGAGTTGTTTTCATTAGTGAACGCAATGACTCCATCTCGGTGTGCAGGCATCTTCAAATGATGTTGAGTCATCTGCTCATCCATTTGACATTGACCTGATCTCGAGAATAATCTCAAATCCGTTCATCGATTTGGACTAAAGTTCTGATGAAAACATCTGCCACATTAAACACACGGTCAAACAGATTTAGGTATATCGCAGTGGCAGTGAATGGTGACGACATTGATGAAATCTCGTGTGAAGCTGTAGGACGGTAGGTATATAAGTTATAGCTCACCGATCGATTGGCCAACTGATCATGATTCATCGCTGGACAACAGAGCTCATGACCAGCAGAGACGACCAGGTAGTTTATTTATAAACTAGGAAATGATGGTGTCAGCTGTCCAACTCGGAAGTTATAATGAGATATCGGAGAAGTGTTGAGGTTAGGAAATCGAGTGTACTTCCGAGGCGTAATGATCATGGGAGTCGGAAGGTATGATGAAACGGTGAACAATGAGCATGCTCTATCTATATTTCTGTTTTTGAGAGTTATAGCCAGCTATCAACACGTTGAGGGCATTGCCTATTGGTCACTTGACGTGGTAATGTTTGCTCGGAATGGCGTAGGTACTCCCAACTTTTGGATTTACCTAATTTACAAACTTGCTTAGACAGACGTAACACAAACACTCAAAACTAACGAAAGAAACTAAAGATAGGTATTTTCATCCATCCCGGGTGGCCCAGAAAAAAACGTTCCCAACTTTAAATCAATATTTCTCAGAAAGTGATAAAGATACAACATTGAGACTTCGAATAGTCAATGCGGCATACATTTTCAGTAAATGCTATGATTTTTATGTTATTCGGTCAATTACTTTTTAAATGGTTCGTGTTTCTAGCATGCCATGTAAAAAATACTTTTTTGCTCAGATTTTTACTAAAAAATATGAGTGAACGGACCACTTCCATCTCGGCACCACGACCTGCAGCCATGACTGCTACTGGCAACTAGTCTCGTTGATGGTTCAGGCCTCAGGGTGACACATTCCCTCTAGCTTTTTTCCTTATTCGTTCGATAACTAGTTGATCTTCTTGAAGGGAGGGCGATCAGCAGTAACCCATGCACCGTGCCACTCCTGCTCGAAACAGGACTTGTTAAAACAAATGGCATCCATAAACACTATTTTGGCTCAGTGACAGTATTTGAATATTTGGCACATAAGTGGGACAAAATCTTTTAAAATAACAACACACGTTCTGGTTTCATTCACGTGTTCTATTTTTTCATTCTTTTTTTCTAACATGGTACGTCTAAGCCAATCATTACTGCCGTTCAACATCGGCAAAAAAGCAAAAACGTGTTACTTAATTCAACATAAGATTGCTGGCTTGAAAATGATGTTACAGTGTTATAATTTGGCATACCAATGCGCAAAGAAGTGACGCTACCTTGATGAAAATTTTGGCTCGTTATTTGCACTCGAATTTGAGATATAGGCCTCCAAAGTTCGGAACGTTTTTTTTGGGCCACCCGGTATATCCATCGAAAAGACTAGCCCATCCCCATTCTTCATTGTCCATCTCTAATCCAACGAGCAATCCCAACAAACAAGGAAAACCATCCAAACAAATAATCGAGCAAGCAGACTAACTGAAGCAAGCCGAATCTATCAACCGCGGTCCGTCTTTGTTTCAAAGAGCAATGATGTTCAGGCCAAATATCTGACTTCACGATCTCCTTTTTTCCAAAAAGCACCTGTTTTCCATTCACTGATGGACGGACAGAAATGTACGACCCGGGCTACTCTCGAATTGTCAGGATGTCACGATATCAATCTGCTTCTCTAGTGACGGGTTGGGATTCAATAAGAGCGCCGAATTTCCCGATTGATAGTGGAGCTCCACGACTGTTTTCAGACCATTTCTTTCTCGTACCTCTCAGCTAAGTTGCGACGGGTGGCTGCTTTGAAAACAGACAGCAACTCCCAAGCGTCTAACTTTCTAATCTGGGAAGTTAGCACACAAGGTACAAAATACGGCAATTGAAGTGAACTGTTGAAAATGATTCGTAACGATTGTGAATACTTATGTCCAGAAGTATGTAGGCAAGGAAACAATTGAGCAAAACTATAGACAGAAATAAAGATAACATGAATCCCAAATTCACATCTATGACATTGACCTATGACAGCGGCAATGTGAATTCGATAGGTGCAGAGAAGCTCGTCTACCTAATTATGACGAATTACTGCCTATTTTCTGTTTAATCACATTATTTGCTTTGGTAGGTAAAATATCTATAAATGTAGCCATTGCTGAATCAATATGTAATGACATCATTGCAAATATGTCACGCCACGACAGCAAGGGTTGAGACTTCTACCTATTTCGCGTCTTTAGACGCGTCTAGCTGGACGGCTACTGCGTCTTTCTGGCGACAGCTACCCTTAGACACGTCTAGCTTGGAAGTCTCCGTCCAACACTTGGACGCCACACTGAAAACAAAATGACACAAAAAACGACTAAAAACGCACAGGCAGAGCGTGTTAACTAGGCTTTCTTGTGTACCCTGCATCATGCATTTTTTGACCCGTCGCAGACGTGTCAATTTACAAATGTGTTAACCCAGTCGTGTTGTGTCCTAAAACACAATATCATTGTGTCTTCAACACATAAGGCTTGTGTGAATACATTTGCAGAATACAAGGTAAATGTGTTACTATATTTAACACAAATCGCAAGTGAAAGAAGGAAACACGTGGTGATTATGTAGTTTGTTACCGGGGCGCAGTTGAAGGGACTTTGGCTTTAGCCGGACAGGCTGACTGCCAAAGCCGGGCCCCGAGTGGAATCGGGCGCTCGGGTGCGGTCAGAGCTGAGTACCCGGCCGGCCGACCCATAGGTCAGAGCGCGGTCAGGGCTGAGCACGCGGGCGGCCGACCCATACACGATCTGACGTTGCGCCCGGTCGGTCGCTCCAGGGCCGAGGGGTGAACACGTCACTTGGACGGCTCAATTAGTGCACCAAATGACGATGCCCCAATTTGGAGGACTACTGTACAATACAGTTATCCAGAAAGCCGGGATAAACTTCCAGCCACCAATTTTTCAAATATATGCTATATAGACCGAGGAGTTTCTCCCTCCAAACAGACGTTAATTAGCTATTCTTCAGCTTGCACTTGATGCAATCAGCGCATATTGCTCTAGACAATTTATCATGTATCGACTCCCTCGGCTGTATTGTGCATTTTGACCTTTCTCAAAACACTTTGGCAAATTTTTACAAAAACGCAGCATAAAAGTCGGTGCTCGAAAAACGCCCTCTGTTATCCCCATCTGAAGTTAAGGTTCAGAGGTCGCTCACTGGTGGATGGCACGGTATATTTGTGTAAGGGTACACGTCTACCATATCCGACAACACATGATTTCGATACACTGATGCATTACATTCGTCCAGCGTGCTTGGCACGAGAAAGTGTGTCATTATTCTGTTTTCTGTGTTATCAAACGTGTCGAAGGTCCCGCCAAGCGTGAAAATACACAGTAGGGTGGCACTAAAACGGGGCTAAAATTTCGTTTTGAGAATCTTCAACGGGACGGGCAGCCAATCTGTTCTACCACCCGAGAAAACGTTGGGTGTGAAATATTTTTGGAAAGTATGTTTATTTAGAGGTAGCTCAACCAGGTCAAAGTTCACATTTTTGTGAAAAACACAACTTTGCCAAAATTTTAATTTCCACGTGTATTTCTGACGTTCACAATGACATTGGACGTTGTCAAGACTTTATCCAAACGTTTCAGCACCTAAAGCTCAGATATATAGGTACATATGAGTACATAATTCTTTTGAAGGTATGCATAACTTACTGCATAACTCCATGAAAAGAGAAAGCGGTATCATCCGTAATCAGCCAACACTTGTACACATCATTCGTCGGCTAGTCTTGCCTACTTTGAAAGTTACGACCGCCGTGCGTATGTCAGAATGCTTGCGTCTTTGCTCCTCGACGACCTACAAGAGGAGCTGCTGTTAGTCTTTATCCTTCGTGGGGGTCAGCTCGATTTCCTGGCCATCAACAAAATGCCTCGTTCCGCGAAGTCGTAGAGGCGTGAAGAGACCTCATGTAGCGCGTGGCGGCGTTGTAGAATGGCTTGAACTCCCAAAGAATCGGATCCTTCAAGAGGAAGTCGGTGTCCATACCGAGGATGCTGAAGAAGCTTGTGAAGCCAGTTGTGATATGACGAAGTCTGCCGTGGACTTGCTAGAGACTGAAGCTATAGTAAGTTCAACGTGGGCTCGACGGGGGGGGGGGGTACTCGACCCTCTCCTTCTCTCGTAACGATGCAGCCATCTCACGTTCAGTAGCAGCGATCGTAATCTCCTTCATTAGAAGTTGAGGGCGACCAGCCTCTCATTTAGAGATACCAGAGGTGACGGCTGAAGACAATGGCTGTCGCCTTGGACATCAATTCGAACACCAATTCGTCCAATTCGCACTCCAGGAGGGACTTGAGGAAGTCGAGATCTTGCGCTGGTGCAGACGCCAGAAGCAGTGCATTGAATCGAGCCGAAAACTACGTTGTTACCACAAAGGTCACGATTCGCTGGAGGCTCTTCTTTTTAGACGGAGTGAGCCGGGATTGTGCTCGGAAGAGGTAAAGCTTCATAGCGTAAATGGCATTGGTCAACCAGCACACACGGAGCATATCGGGGCGAGCGATCTTCATACCTCATTTCGGAGCACCACCGAGGACAGTGATGGCCAGCTCCAGCATCTCACGGTTGTCGCGTGAGTGCTGTTGGTCTAGGATATACGACCGAGGTGTGCAAGAGCATCACGCGAGTTGTAAAGGTGGGACATGTCACAGTTTTTGAAGGTTTATGGCTTCGTTCCATCTATAGACGCCCACTTTCTATGGAAGCGCTTAAACAAAACGTCCGGGCCGCTGGACGGGCCGAGGCAGGCTGAAAATGTTTGTATAGAACAAACTCGTAAATGTCGTGGCAAGGTGGATCAAGTCCTGCTCGAGCCACTGCTCGATGATCGTGCAGGCTCCTGCACTGAGGCCGGTGTTCGATGCACTTGTGTCAAAACTGAGCGCTTTCACTCAATCCTTCAACTCTCACTCATCGAGGGATTCCAGAATAGCGTTTGCTGCGGCCAGGGCACTAAAGAGTGGCTGCGGCCTGTCACTTTGAGCCTGGCCAGCGAAAAATGTTCTGCTGAAATGACCTAGCAAAACAATTTATCTTTTTTTTCACGTGCACGTCTTCTCCCTGACATCACGAAGACACGGAGACCTGCCCTCTGGCCGTACACTGGCAGTGTCCCCCTGCGCATCAGTGACCGGGGATACATAAGCAGAGTAAATGCGTATTACAAACGGATCACAGTACTCAGCAAAGAAAAACCATTCCTGATACGCATTTACTTGCTCATGTAACCCCGGTAAGTGCTAGCAGTCTCGTGACCCTTCCCAACCATCATAATACGAGAGAAGAGCTGAAGTTGCACGCCTGGCAGCGGGCTACCGTCAACGAACAAAATAAGCTAAACTACCCTGTACGGCCATTGGTTGAATCACGCAGTGCGTCACAGCGCGTTTGCGGCAAGAAACACTGTGGTTATGAAACAAATAGGAGGGCATCTATCATTCATTTAAACGTGTTACGTCTCAAATATGGCAATGCTTTGAAAGGCGCGACACATATCTGAATCCCCGTTCACAATGTACGTTTGGTCAATATGTACCAATTATGACCCCATTGAGCTACCTCTAAATATAAATATTTTTTGGTAAAATTTCATACAGAGTATTTTTTCGTGAGGTAGAACAATATGGCTACCCGTCCCGGTCGAAATTAAAAAAGTCGAAATTAAGTGCCACCCTAATACACAGCCTTATTGTGTTTTGGGTGCGATTAACACATGACTGATGTGTTACCAGTACAGAACATGCCCTCACTGTGTCGATTTGTTTTCAGTGCACGTTAGACGCCAACTTGGACGTCTGCTCAAGTTAGACGCCAGTTGGACTGCAGTGGAAGTCTCCACCCCAAAACAACTTTTTCTTTGAGAAGAGTCTCATATAACTGAGCACTAAGCAGTGAGCACTGAGTGAAAACAGTCATGGTGACACTGATATTTTTTCTTTTTAAATTTAGTCCGAACCTTTTGATATATAGGAAGGATTCACAAGGACAGAGCCACCGCTAAGCGAAGCTGGTTGCGGTGACCCTGCCCTCTACCCTCCGATCGCGCAATTTCAGTTCTATGGCAGAATTTAGAGTCCAAAGTTTAACGTGCGCACATAGCCGCGCACGACCCTCACTGACTTCGCCTGGCTACGGCCTGCCACCAACCGCAACCATACCTGTCAGGAGGTCCATAAATGTCAAGCGCCCGTTGCGCTTCGAACCCGGACTGTTATAAACGGGAACGCGTGCTCTCACCATGCAGAGCCCAAAGCTCTAACAACTGAGCCACGGGACCGGCGGAAACGAAGTAGCATGGACAGTTTAGATGCTGTTCTGGCACCGATGGTTGACTTTATGCGGCAAGGCTTTACTCCACCGTGGGGCTGATAGAATGCACTGTTATTCGTCGCTTTGCGCTTCCGGTTGGCCTGCGATAGCCGCCGACACGGAGGGCTGCCCCGCTGTCGGCATTTCCGACTATCATAGTCTGACAGGTTCCCGTCTGTCGGTACACGCCTATGCTGTCAGTGCGCTATCCGTGGTCAACAACGCGCGGCCGGCTGGCTCATCAGTTATTACCGTAACCAGACCCGCCCCTCCCCTCCCCCAAAACATCAGGCCTCGCGGTTTCGTCACGTTGTGTCCCCCGGAACCTGGGCTGCAAGGAAGTGAGGGAGAGAGGGAGAGAGAGAGAGAGAGAGAGAGAGAGAGAGAGAGAGAGGAGAGAGAGAGAGAGAGAGAGAGAGAGAGAGAGAGAGAGAGAGAGAGAGAGAGAGAGAGAGAGAGAGAGAGAGAGAGAGAGAGAGAGAGAGAGAGAGAGAGAGAGAGAGAGAGAGAGAGAGAGAGAGAGAGAGAGAGAGAGAGAGAGAGAGAGAGGAGAGACTGGGATCAAAATCGGTTTCAGTGGAAGGGAGATGAGGTGAGAACCGGAAGATTGACGTGAAATCGAATTTGGTCGGATGTTTGAATGGGATATAAAATGCATTGAAATCGAAAAAGTGCTGAGAATGAAGAGAGAGTACCTAACTATTTCTTTCAAAGCACGACCAAAACAAATCACATGAAGCTGCCAAGTTGTGAACTGATCTGTCATGAGTACCTATGGCGCCGATATTTCATCCAAAGCTATATGGTTATTCAGTCGGGTGCCGGCATTCGCTAACGTTGAATTACTAGAGAAAACGTGGCGGACGAGCCGCGTTCTGCACTGCCGGTAGTCTGTACTAGGTAAGTCTTGGGCAAATTAAACAGTAATTCTAGATCCGTCCCTAGACGGCTTTAGCGAAGGCGCATGAAGCTAAGCTGTACCGCATAGCCCAGACTAGTACTTCTCCCTCTCAATAGATGGCGGCACAAGTATGCGCCTGGATCGGTAGGCTGTGCCGGTGCGCCTGAAGTTAGGCTGTACCGCATAGCCCAGGCTAGTACTTCTTCCTCTCAATAGATGGCGGCACAAGTATGCGCCTGGATAGGTAGGCTGTGCCGGTGCGCCTGAAGTTAGGCTGTACCGCATGGCTCACGCTAGTACTTCTTACTCTCAATAGATGGCGGAACAAGTAAGCGCCTGGATAGTTAGGCTGTGCCGTCACACCTGAAGCTGGAGGCGGGACCGAGTACCCATATGAACTTCGTGAGGCATTGATATGGCTGGTTACATAGCGTTTTTGACGAGGCTCAAACTCATTTATTCAGTGATAATTTCGATGCAATGCTGTTCATGTCGTTGAATGAGATCGTTTTGTAATTGCAAAGCGCTGTTGGCACGTTTTACAACATTTCCAACTGAGCCATTGGCTTGCAATAAACCCAATGTAAACGCGGCTTATACCTATCGACACTCGACAGGAGCGAAAAATGATTAACGCGTCAAATGCCCGAGTTCCAGCATGTATCTAATGTCTCAACATTGCTAGATTATCCGAAACCGTGGAGGAATATCCCTTAGTGTTTAACATTGAGCTGTCATATTAGAATCTAATTTAATTAAATTTTTAATTTGTTGCGGTCTGCATTGCATCACTTTCATTACACCCCAGTAAAATTTAAGAAAATCAGTTCCGCTATGAAAATTCTTGAATTAGATGCATTCCACGAAATTCTTCGTCAATTCAGCTGGATTACAGCAAGCAAACCGTACAAAACCGGGAACGCGCTTACACCTACCTAATAAAACGCTTCGGCTTGTTTATGCGATGCTGAACGCTTAGCCCCGCTTATTTTCCAATAAGGCACGCGTCTCACACACAAGCCGGCTTGGTCCCACGCATTCCCATTTCCATTATCCTTCTCAGCTCTCACCGAAGGTCCAGTGCTCGAGTCCAAACGAGGATCAGGTGAGCCGTGTGACCTCCGTCCGTCCATTCGCCGGCGGCCTGTGTTGTGATACCGCCGGCAGTGCTCCGTAATGAGTGCCGCGGGCGCCGCACCGGTGACAGACCACACTGATAGGCGGGCGCGCCGGCGGGCGCACACAGACACATCAGGGTATAAGCGGACACACAAAAACACAGACACAGACGGATACATGCTGACAGATACGCAGATGCAAACGAGGACTCGGAACGGATACACAGTCAGACGGACACACAGGCGGACGGAAGGATATACAGACGAACGGTTATACAGACGGACAGATGACAGACGGATAGGTATACAAATGGATAGATAAACAGAATATAGGTATAGACGGACGGATATGCAGTTATAGAATACACGGTTAATGTTTCATGGAATATGGCACTGTCATGCAGGCTGCGTTCTCAGATGCAGTCTTATAAGCTGACCGCCGTCGGTTTTTATGGCGATTTTCGTGCCACATTCAGAATTCATCTGAATGAAAAAGACATCCTATAATAAAGAGCACTTCATATTATCATATCCTCCGGGACGGTTACCATTTTGGAGTCGATTTCCTCAGGCAGCCACATACCAAAGTTGAGGAAGAGGTGGTCTTTAACGAGTTCTCGAATGGAGGTCGGAACTGCGTCGGCGAGTGCAGTGAGTTGCCGCCCGTCCCGTCGAGTCACTCAGACAGTGCCGGAGCAGGACAGGCGTCCCGGGAGTCATGAGCGGCAGCCGACGAGCGCCGCTCGCCAGTCGTCGCCCATCCGGCCTCCGCCGGCCAAACTCACGCACTAATCGGCCGACGTAGTTAGATTAGGGCGGCGACCGAGCGCCGACGGACTGTCTACGGCGGCATACGTTCGTTCGGGAGTGCTCACGCCGACAGGCCGGGGAGTACCGTCGAACTACATGGAGCAGGACGGCCCTCACCGGTCGCAGGAGCTCGGCTAACCGCGACCTCACAGGCACGCGGCACTGGTCGTTAAAAACGTATTCCTCTGGCCCCGAGGGGCTGCTGCTTTATTCGCCACATTGTACACAGTTTCACACGCGCACCAAATACATACTACTCTGACACTATGAAAGGATGATCTATAAAATGTTCACTGGCAACCCTGTCAGGATGAATCATTGACAACGATAGTGGGCTGGCCAGCCAACAGGGGCCAGCGGCGCGCCGGCCGCCCCCCAGCGGCCGCCGGCCGGCCCGCATCAGCACCTGGCACCACCGATAAGCGTACTTTAGAACACGCATGACACGACGCCCGACCGCACGGGGCGGCGGGAACTTATTGCGGCCGCGGCGGCGGCGACTCCCTGAACGGCAGCTGTGCCGCCGGGCCCGGCCGCACGCCACCCGCGGCGGCGACGGCTGCGGGCCGGATCGTGAGTTTACATTAGAGCAGCACGGTGACACGACGCGGGCGCGGCGTCAGCCCGAGGGCCGCTAATATCTTCATCGATACGCCGAGACGACACACACAGGCGCGCACGACACACACGCTCACATACACGGACAAACAGACAGGCGGGCGGTCGGGCGGTCGGCCGGAGGACCCACTGCGGGGGTAGCCGCAGCAGCCGCCTTAGCAGCAGCCGCCGCAGCAGTAACCACAGCAGCCGCCGCAGCCGCAGCCGCAGCCACAGCAGTGCCTTAGCAGCAGCCGCCGCAGCAGTAACCACAGCAGCCGCCGCAGCAGTACCGCAGCAGTCGCAGCCGCAGCCACAGCAAGATCCGCAGCAGTGCCGCAGCCGCAGTCCTGCAGCCAGCAGCCGCTGTCCCTATCCGGCCGTGCCCGTCCACCCGCCGGGACACGCACTATTGGACTAATGTGGATGCTGGCCGCCGGCCGGGCGGGCCGCTCTCACCGGGCTCACGCCGGGCCGGCCAGTGGCTCGGCGCCGCCGTCCAGCAGAGAAGCCGGCGTGGGCGGCAGCTCGTCCTCGATGACGCTATCCGGGAACGGCGGCCCCTGCCAGCCGGGCGTCAGCGGCGTGGGCGGCAGCGCGGCGCGCAACTGCTGGCCGGGCGGCGTCACCGGCCGCGTCACGTCGCCGCCGCCGCACGACACGGAGACGGCCGTGGGCGCGGCGCTGACAGAGACAGAGTCCCAGCTGGACGTCTTCCTCACCACCGTCTGAGAGGGATAGACGGGGGAACCGGGCGGTCAGAGGGGCGGCCATAGAGAGGCGCAATGAGCGCAGCTGAACGGCGGGGAACCAGCCACGAAATCCTCAGCTACAACTGAGTTGTTACGTTTTGCCAAATGTCAGGAAGGATTTATAAAAAAATGAACACACCCACATGGGTCACAAAGTTTTACTATTTCATGACTATGACGAAATTTAGGCATGCTTATTTATATCTAATCGATATCGAAAGTTCTCACGTAACTAAAGCGACTGATGAAAGGTCATGGTGACAAGGAGATATGAAGACATCTCGTTTTTCTCTTCTTTTTTTATCCAGTTAGAAAGGAGCAGGACCTGGCAAGCTCAAGACAAGCCCTTTTCTCAGGACAATACATTTAATGGTTAATTTTCATGGCAGCATGCTCGCAAATGTCATGCAAATTACTCACAATATTTATGAAATGCCATGAATCAGGCGATAACAACGAAATTAGTAGCCGGAGAGGGTAGGAAAGCACTGTTCTTCGACTGTGAGAGCATTTGATGAATTGTTAATTGACCTACATAGATTCTAGGATAGATCCTGGCTAAGGTACAAAATGTCAACCGCAATAGAGTTCCCGGAAGACCAAAACGGACCAGCAAGGCATCAACTTTGGACAGGCCATAAAGTGGGACATAAACACCAGTTGAAAATCACGCTCCCTCTTTTTCGCAATCATCAATCAACTAATGCAAATTGCAACATTCACGGGTCTTCTCCTTCACACCTCAAACAACCACAAATCCCCTGACGTGCAAGACAACTCACAAGACATACACCCACATACGCACACAACCAAAACACCCACACTTCCCCACAAGCACACGCACACACCGCGCCAGTCGCCGTCAGCCGCGCTGGCGCTCTCACCTGCTCTACCTTTACGACTGCAGTGGCGGTGGTGGCGGGCGTGGCGTCGGCGGGCGTGGTGCGCAGGTGACCGGCGGCCGTGCCGAGCTGTGCCAGCTTTATGCTGCCGCCCAGTCCCTGCGCCAGCAGACGCGAGACAGGCACTGCCGTCAGCTCCTTGTCCCCGCTCAGAGGGATGATGCCCGACGCCGGCACGGCCACCTGGGGGAGGGGAGGGATGGTCAGTCGGGGATGGAAAACGTGCGGTGCTGGTCATTGGTCACTCAGGCACTGGTCAGACAGGAAGACTCAAGTGAGCAAATGACCAAAGCCTGAGGTGAGCAGCTGGTCTCCAGCAGTCATTTCTACGTCCACAAAAAAGAGAAATAGCTCTATCCGTGCAAAATTTATCACTGAAGAACTGCAAAGCATTATCTTATTACTTCAGTACACCAAGTGTTCCCCCTCCTCTGCACCATCTCGGTCCAGTCGGAGCACCTCCGTCCCCCAACACAACCTACGAGCATTGCGTTAGCCCTTGGCCACAGCCGACGCTAACCCAACTTCGCGTCAACCCAAGGACAAAGCCGACGTTAACCCAAGAACATAGTTGACGTTAACCCAACGACATAACCGATGTTGACCCACCTCAAGCCGCGAACGTAGCACACCTGTATGGCATTTGCCCGGGAGAAGTCTGTCGGAGAATACAATGCTTACCTGTATGGTGTTTGCCCGTGATACGCCGGTCAGCGTGATCGACTGTCCGCGCTCGTCATCCCTGACAGCTGACTCCACCGTGCGCCGCAGTGTGTCCTTGAACGAAGTGGTGAGAAGGTGTCGCGCCGCCACCGTCTTCACGGGCATCGCGTGGCCGCCCATCAGGGCCGAGAGGCTGACCCGCACTGGCTGCAGTGTCGTCACCTGGCGGACAGGTAAGAGGTGGGAGCTAGCGCCGCAGCCGCCAGGGGTGAGGGAGGGAGGAGAACGGAGACAGGCAAGGGTAAGGCGTGGTCATTGGTAAATGTATCTCTTTTTTACGAGTTACGACGAATACACACTGTTCTCAAGTAATGTTGGCAAGCTACTCTGGCTTAACCCTCGCCCTGGCAGGGGGGGGGGGGGTCGATGCGACCCCCCCTAAAGTTTTTCGAAGATAGCGTAAAAACGGCGGCGCGCAGCGCCGCCAAATTTGGCACAGCCTATGGGGCAACCTTTTTACATATGACCTGAAAATTTCAGGTCCGGGTGACCTTGGGTCAGGTCACAGGTCAGAAAAACCGGTACAAGGTCATGGTCAAATTTCAATTTTCTTTTTGCACCTGTCCAACTCACAGTTTTCGACTGATTTCCTTCAAACTTTCAGGATGTGTTAAATTCACCGAGTTGTATAACATATAGTCCGGTTTTTTTAGATCACTGACCTGAGGTCAGTTAGAGGTCATTACGTCGTAATGTTAAGCCTATGGGAAAATACTAAATTCGGAAAATACTGAAGATATCCGTTTCGTTTTATCACTTTTGTGCTTTGAACCCACGGTACTTAACAGCAGGTCACTTGGTGCTTCTTTGTTTGGTGTACTTATCCATGGTTCAGGTCAAATGAGGTCAACTGAGGTCAAATGACGTTTTTGCCAATAACTTGGCACATAATGACGCTAGAGCTTAAAAAATGGTATCATTGTGTTCCTGGTGTTCAGCCGAATCAAATGATATGCGATATGATGCAATTTGGTTAACTTGAACTTAATTTATTAATTTAAGTTTACTTAAAATTTAAGAAAAACTTGAAGTACACTTAAGCAAGCTAAAAAGTATATCATTCGACGCGCCTTGACGTGCTGAGTTCACTGGTGCTTTTCTTTTTGCTCTATCTTAATTATATCAAAAGTTATAAGCGAAAAACTTTTGACCTGTTTTTAGCGAAATTTTTACATTTATACCCCCCAAAACCCCCCTAAATATTGACCCAGAGCAACCAAATTTGCACAGGGGCGAGAACTCCGGGGAGCCCACCTACCTACCAAATTTGGTGTTTCTAGGTGCCATAGGAGCCAATCGCGAGGGGGGGTCGCATCGACCCCCCCTGCCAGGCCGTGTTATGAAAAATGCCCTGCCAGGGCGAGGGTTAAGTTCTGATTGACGTGAATGAGGTGCCACTGTCCCAGTTTTCAATTAAAGTGCATCTAATATAAAATCAATACAATTTATCTAGTCTCAATCAAAACCGTAGCGACCCAGTTATCATGTCACAAATCAAAAAACAAAATTTCACTCTTATTTTGTAAGAAGGAAACCTCACAATGAGTACGCACATATGATTAAATACAGCAGATGTCCCACCTTGACATCCATGGCAGACTGGATAAGACGGACGCAGGATTCAGGCAGTCTCGGAGTAGTTGGAATCCGGCAGGAACACTATCGGGAACGATTGGAGGAAGAGGACACAGGCAGGGTCCGAGAGGACGGTAGAGGCTCCACTGGAAGACAACAATCAGTAACTGAGCATCACAGTAAGTGGATATTTTTTTCCCAATACTGTTACCATACACTAAGAAATCTGTTAGTGGTAGCAGCTCTTGCGATGTTGAGCTTATGGCACGTGAAATGGCCTCCCTTCTGGCAAGTCGCGCGGTACACAAATCGTTGGATTATGCATGTCCACCATGTAATGAACATGCCATCGACGAAATGAAGCAAGGTATAAAATATTATTATCTAAAACCTCGTAGCCAGGCAAGAGGGCTTATGCTTCAACAACACAGCTCAAGGCGGGGTGTTGAAATAGCTAGTGGGGCACGTGCTCTGCCCCTTTTTAGCCAAAGCCACCTCCCGCATCACCCTGCAAAGATCCGTTTCCGCCCCCTCTCCCCCTCCCCGTATCCCTCCCGGCATTCTCACCTGGCTAGTGGGAATCTGCAGCACCTCTCCCATCGAGGTGGTGATTGTGGTCAGCGGAGTGCCAGCGTGGTTAATCACTGCGTGGTTCTTCAGGCCCTGGCCCGTCTTGTAGCTCTTCCCGCAGTGGCACTTGAACGCCTTCCGTATTCTGAGAGACAGACGGCGGATGTGTCAGGCACACTGCTAAATCTGCAGCTGTATATTCAAAGCAGTTCCGCTGCTGTATGCAAATGCGCGGTTGGTGAGCTTCATTAAACTCTAATGGGATTTTCACAGCAGCAATGCCCCACTGAAACTAATGGTTAACCATGAGCTCAGCTAGCCAGCCACAATTACAGAGACATTTATACCCTTTACATTTCCTTTGTTATTGCATTTACGAGTAGGCCTTCTTATTGAAGGCATGATTTCCATTTTTAGAAAGTGTTGCATAACCCAGCAAAACAAGGTTTTGGCTCTAGCTAAAATGCTACTGTACTTTGTAAAATGTGTCCAAATTTCGCGAATTTACCCTCGATCTGACAATCATTTACACTATGCACCTGGCGGAATACAAAAGAAGAGGCATCGGGTGGGTGGCATAAGGTCAATACAACCGATGTTTCCGTGTTAAATCGAGCGATTTACATCAATGACATGGTCTTTCAGTACAATATCATTCAATGATAATAAAAAATCGTAGAAACGGAAAAACACGATCTGCTAAAATCATAACAATCTTTTACCTTGTGAACTTTCCTTATCTTGACTAAAGCCTGAGACAAGACAAAAAAGATTATCAAATGAAAATCATTATCAAAGTAACCGCCTATAAGTCGCACAGAGCGAGCATCAGTCTCTCATGAACGAGATACCTACTTTGCATCCTTCTTGTGACCATTCTTGGCATGGTACTTGATACCATTAACGTTCTTGTAACGCTTTTTACAACCAGGTACTGGGCAAGAGTATGGCTTCTCTTCATTTGCATTGGGATTTGTCATCCTGGAAAAAAATCAATTCGAATTATACAGTGCTAGAAGGGTATACGAACATGTAGATCATGCAAATTTAATTCTCTTCAAAGAAGGCAAGAGCCGCGATTGACAAAACTAGATTAGCATTAGTATGCCAGATTACCTAATCCACAACTCAGATGAAATAAAAGAAAGAGAAACATACAACAACAGAAAAGTGACTTTGTGCATCTGAAAATATTTACCGATTACCTTGCTAAATGCCCGACGACCAACATCACAAAAAGCTCCCCGATCTCCCCGCTGTCGACTGAATGGCGACAGCACTGCCCGTTCGTGGTTTATCCACTCACTTTGAGCCGTATCGCATGATGAACTCGGCCGAGAATTCTTCCTGAGTGGTCCAAGAGTCGTTGCTATCCTCCGAGTCTGTCATAATGTCGTACTCTGGCTCCTCGCTCGCCACTGTGGAAGACATGACGGGACAGGGGAATGTTAGACGGTACCACACGATCGAACTAAGCCTACAAGAGGGTCATGCATTTGCTGTATTCAGGTATGCGTAAAAATAGCATGCGTAGGTTATCCGTATTCGTAAAAATAGCAATACGGGAGCCAGAACTATCCATATACTAGAAATGGTAAATTGTAATCCAATTTACATTGAAATTACAAAATATTACAAATTACACATACTTATAATCATACGATAGGCTAAGATACACCTTGCAAGAGGAATTTGAGGACGTAAGAAATGACGCTGTAAGTTTTCCGCTCATAACACGGAAAGCCCTCCTTACAGTATCGCTATTAACATTTTACCAAGGATACAACCGTCTAAAGTTAAGCACCACATGACCCAGGGTTGAACTCTAAAACCTCCAAACGATCCCGGTGACTTCCCCTGAAAATACTCCTGGCACCCACTCGAGCCAAATGCCCCTCTGCACGTAAACGCTTTAACTCCCACTGTACTGTATGACCCATCACCTCCTATTCTGCTGACATTAGCTCTGTTGGCAGCTCTGCAGTGGGTGATCTCAGGTGGGCTGTTTAACTCCACCGGCAAACATTCGGGCTAGGTTGAGAGGGAATCCCATACGCCGGCGCTCGGACAAACCAATAACAATCGGGACGGACCCCAGCTACGGCGTTATAGCTCGTGAAAAGCGGCGATGGTTCCAATGAGGAGCAGTCGATAGATCGCAGAAGCCCACAGCACGCGTCCCCATGTCCGTCGAAGGTCATCCCGGCCAGACAGCCACGTAACCCGAGTCGGATGGGCGGGGGGAGCAGGTGTCCTTTCCGACAGGAGGGGAGGGGGAGGGGCGGGCGGCTATCAGCTAGCGGCAGAACCGGCAGTCATCGTCCCCGGGACGGAGCCCAAACGGCATCCGATAGCTGCAGCTGCATGCCACTCATTGAGACGAGTGCTTGTAGATAATTCCAACTGATACTACCAAGATACTCCCCTTGTCATAGCTGAATGAGTGAAATTACTATCGTTGATACCCAAACACATGATCATGCGTCGAACATGGCGCAAATACTTCGCCGCTTCCTCTTCGCATATTCACTAATATGTAGTTAAAATATTGCATATGACATCAAATTTACCCAACCTCTAGCGTAATCAAAGTTCTATCCGACTTTTTCCAACACGAGCACAGCACACACACACACACGCACACATTGGCTGGAGGACGACGACGGCGCCACTGACCGGAGGGTGACGCGCTGCCGGTGGAGCTCGCTCGACCGAGGGTGGGCAGGCCGGCGGTCGCGGCCGTTCCACCGCCGCCCGTCTGCTGTCCGTGGTTCGGCCCGTGAGAGCCGGCACCGGCCGCAGGAGCCGTCTTGGCGGCAGCGGCGGCCGGCTTCCTTGACGGGAGGTTGGTGTAGAACCGGAGCGCCGAGCTGAGAGGGATGCACGACGGCTGCTGCCGCTCCTGCTGCTCCTCGCTGAACGGGTCATAGTCTGCGGGAACAGATCGAGTGGCGGGGTTACTATAGCCACCGCCTGAATGAGCTTCCCAGATCGAGCCTCTGACGGAGTCAAGAAGGGTTTCGTGAGTCTGTCAGTGTCACCTGGTTTTGTGAGTCTGTCAGTGTCACCTGGTTTTGTGAGTCTGTCAGTGTCACCTGGTTTTGTGAGTCTGTCAGTGTCACCTGGTTTTGTGAGTGTGTCAGTGTCACCTGGTTTTGTGAGTCTGTCAGTGTCACCTGGTTTTGTGAGTCTGTCAGTGTCACCTGGTTTTGTGAGTCTGTCAGTGTCACCCGAGTTCATGGCTGATCGAGTCAAATAACTACTGGAGTCGAGAGTGACGGGGTTACCTCGGGCCCTCGGCTCCTGTTTGAACGGTTCCGCCAGACAGTGATGTGTAGGAAATTCATGTCACATTCACAGCCGTAGGGATTAGGAATCTGCTTTTTAGATAAATTAATTTGATCTATGTACTTGTACGAGAGGATCTTCATTGCCTAGGCTCAGTTCGCTGATGGGCTGTTACATACGTCATGACCTCTACCGTCCGATCGGGAAATTGCAGACGTGGAGTTTACGAGTCGAGCGTTTATCGAGTCAAGTCCACATAGCCGGACACAGGCCATCCTGTTCACACGTTTCCTCTATCCTGTACTGCGTCCAATGCCAGACTGCAAACTATCCTTGTCAGGAGCAAATATCAAGCCCCTCAGTGGCTTGATTTGAACTCTCACCATGGCACCACCTTATGACATCAGGAGAAACCCTCCCACTGCACTACTAGGGAAGATGGACAGTGCTGAACACTGTCCAGTTTTTTCAGAAGGGCTAACAACAGACCATGATCCTGCTTAAAAGCTTAAAATTGGGACCACTCAGGAGATAACACATAGGACAGGAAAAAAGGCTTTCTTTAGAGTTATATGCATATAATTGTGCATGACAACACAATGCACATTCTGAGCTTTTGTGTGTGTACTGTGAATCATGTAACATTGAACAAACCACAGGCAATGACCGATTGCACATAAAAAGCAAATAGCATTTATGTGCTATCTTGTTGCTCAAATCCATAACACAAAATGCAATTAAATGCTAAGTGCTATAGCAAATGGACAACACAAACCTCATACAGTTTGCTTCTCCTGTCACACAGGAGAAGCACATTCTGAGAAGCACCAGACTTGGCCTGTTGCTTCTCCTGTGCTATACATAAAAATATAGGAGGGATTCCAGACAGAGGGAATTCATTCCCCTTGCAGACCTATCATAACTATACACTATTTGTGTAAAAATGAAAGTATCCAGCAAAAGGTGTGCAAGTTTCAATGTCAATGACTGTTATGCCCACACTGCATGTGGAAGGCTTGTGATGTCAATGCATGCATACATATAAATACATTCATACGTACATAATTACATATATACATAATATACACCCATGCATGCGTACAATGACTGATAAACCTTGATCTTTAACTATAATAACCAGGAATATGGATGAAATGATCACAATGGGATCAACATGGATGTAATAAGTCACAATGGGAAAAAGCCAGGACTTATAAGCAGCTTCAGTTTAAATCAATAGATTATTTGCCACTTATGCATCAGACTTTCTGAAGAAGTCAAAGTTCTTTTGAAGTTGTTTTGTCAAATCCACGTTGCAGAAAACGCAAACATAAGAAAGTAATTTTGCTCAATCCAAATAACTTGAAATGAGACATTAACAAACTATTATGATTTATGAGCCTTGCGGTAAGGTCGGTAAGGAATAATTGGGCTGCACTTCCCACTACTAGCAAATTATTTGGATCCTTGCTACTTGAAAATTCAGCAAAAGACACATTTATCTTAAAAATAGATGTTCATTTATAAAACTTGCTTTATATTTTTGTATCTACTGAATTGAATTGAAAGTGGGCGTTGCAGCACGAGATTCGATATCGAGGCAATAATGGCGCATACGCCCCCCTCGAATATCGAGGAGCTTTTTTAGGACTTACCTATGTGTGTTTCCTCGATGTGTTGTATCAAATCACCCAGCGACGGATACGTAAGCCCGCAACCATTGAATTTGCAAACATTTACCAGGAAAACTGCCATAATCCACTCGGTTCGATATCGGTCTTCAGAATGCCCCTTAGCAACTGGCTCCGGTGCACAAGCTCATTTTGAATGCACTCACGGAAGTTATATACAATTTGAAGTGTACAGGAGTATATGACACTGGTGACTAGACGAACAACAATATTGCACAGAATTTAGCGATGAAAAGTAATTGCCAAAGTTCCCCTCCCTAGCGATCCGCCCGTCCCCCACGGAGATTTCCACTCCGTGTTGCCAACTCCGGAGTCCGGCGCAGGTCGTAAACCGTACCAACTACAGTACGATCGTACCCAAAAACTCGTGCCAGACGCGATATCGTACCAAAAATCAGTTTTCGAGCTTGGGGATGGAACGTAGCGTCGGAACTCGGAGGGGGCCTAGAAGGGGTCCGGACAGCGGAGCGATATATTGACTCGGTGCCAACACATGCAAGCGCATCATGGAACACACCGAGTAAAACGATTTGATAACGCTAGGGTGGAAATGCAGTTGTTGGCAAGGGCCAAGGGCCCACAAAAATGCATTCAATTAGGTATCAGGCGGGCGGCGGCAGCTCTGTCATGAAACGGAACATTAGCTATGTGAGCTTCAGCTTGGAAAGACGCGATCAGCTTCCCAATTTTTCCTTATGTTGATCGGTACAGTGGCTACCACTACACTGGGACGGTGGGAGCCCGCTCAATGGCAACACGAGCGGCGACCCGCCCACCGCCGTGGGTTCGCCCCTGGCTATTCCTGGTCGAAAGCACGTGCTTGTGCCGAGTATAGCCCACTGCACCCCTCCCCAGGCGATCACGTGGTACCCTGTACGCTCACTGACGTTTGCATTGCAACCGCCAATGTCAGGAGGAGCCAACCGCGAACAAGTTCACCCTGGGCCAAAAGGAGTCACTCAAATGTGATACCTTTCTAGGGGCCCTAAGCACAAACTGGGTCGGTTTCTCCTTAGTCTCAACCCGTCTGTGGATGCACTCTGACCGGGCTGGTATCAGCTGTTATCCTCGTTTGTCCGGCGTGTAGAATGGACCCAGCGCGAGTACGATCTGTACTCTGTACCGGCCCTGCGTGAGTTGGCGGCGCTCCCAGTTGCGTGAGCGACCACCCGTCAGCTATCCGATAATACACAGGCGCCGGCCAAACGTCATCGGCCACCCTGGAGGCGTGCCTGGCCAGGAATGTCGACAGGGGGGCAGGGGAGGGGGTTATGTCACAGCCAGAGACGAGGGGAGGGGGAGACGGGGTGTCGACTGTCGAGGCCGAGAGGACAGTCTGGGTAATGCAGCGGGGCTCGCCAAAGTACACACGAAAATCCAATCAATACCACGATTCCATTCTAAACGCACTGATCTCCGCTGCGACTCGTGAATTTGAATTGTGATGGCGTCTCCATTCCTCCATCCTTCATTCCTTCTATCGATCCCTCCACGATGACGAGAAGGCTCATCGTGTGCCCCGCCCTCCGATCATCCCCTCCCCGGGCCCGTCCCCCCCCCCTCCGTCTGGGGGCCGGGTTGGGTAGGGCTCGCCACGCGGCCGCGCGGGGCCTCATAACCGTCCCGTTATGAGGCCGCGCGGACGGCAGCCGGCCAGGAGCCGAGCGGCTTTGGACCGCGGCCCCGGGTCCACCCCGCTGGAGCCCCGCCGCAGCTCCTGGAAGCGTGAACTCACGTGACGGTGAGCAAAGGAAGGACAGTGGATCACGTGACATACCAAAATGGCACAAGATGCGCAAGACTGTAACTTATGCCCAAATGTCGTGTAAGTGAAAGTGTCGAAGCTGATTGTATTCCGCACTCCCCGTTATTGACTGACAGCTTTCCACGGACCCCGCGACCCGGCTTATGTTTCGGGCGTGCAGTCGGTCGGTTCCTAGATACCACGGCGAGGTGGGGCTCCGCCTAGTAACGGAAACCTGAGTAGACGGACGGACCAGCGCTGTATAATCCTTGTTGTATGACGTAACATGCTGTGCACGTTAGATTACACATCAAAGCTCTTGTATGCATGATACTATGACAGGCAACCGACAAATACCTACGATCTGGAATCGACCTACGATTATAATAAAAATGACGATTCAACGCAGTCGAAACACCATTTTGCTGGCATAAAATCGGTATATTTGAATCGAGTTGTGCTTCACAAGCACAGCCGACAAGTTATTGTATGTCAATCCAGCCACTATTGTCAAGACGCCGGCATTGAAATCGGCGTTGCCAGCCGAAAACCAGCAATTAAGGTTACGTGACCCGGGGATCAGTTTCTCGGGATTGCACAATACCACTGGGTTATCAAATGGACTTCCCTGATTCTTAAACAGGACAACAAGTCATCGAAGACTTTAAAAAGGCAATACGTGTCACAGATCACAATTTCGCCATGAATATAGGTCACACTGCAGTTATCCAGCGAATCACACAGCCTGGGCTTTAACACGCACAACAATACGAATAGAACATTGCCGTGGAAGCTATTTTGTACCGTAGTGTTTGACACATTTCAACGAGGCCCAGCCCTAGAACCTAGACTAAAAAAATCGCTTGTTGGCATGCTCTAACCTCAGTTATTTTCGGTGTACTCGTAACAAATACCTCCGAAAATGGTCACCCCGAGCTCAACACGCGGTTTTTATGGTAGCTTGGGACACGACATTGGTACACCGTCGGCAGCCTAGTGCCTGTGCTGAGCGCGGCTGTTACCAAGAGGAAATGATAGCCATAACCGGTTGTAAGGTATTGCGGCCACGACCAGTCAAGAAGTTCGTTATTGCTATATTTATATATTTCCCTGAATGCGTGATCTAATGGCGACAAAAGTTGCATTATTATAAATGAACCTACATGACTTATCCTATCCCAATCACTGACAAGGTGAAAAAGATGACATGCCACCAAAAGTACTAATACCAATAACTGCCTGAACCAATGTCCTTATGAGCATTGAGCATCACATTTTCAGTAACTAGATTCACCTAGATTCACTGGCCCTTGATAAAATGACGATCATGACAGTAACAGGTTTCCGAACTACAAGATCATCTACACCCTGCTAAGATTCATTCAATACCTGGACTTTCAACATACCAACAGGAAACACTCATTGCCATGAACGCAATTTTCCCCCAAGTCTCTGGCAATAACACCCTCATCATAATATTAATGGCTCTCACGCAAGATTCCCTGCACTCCCGCAAGATTCCCGGCCCTTTCGCCCGATTCCCACCCTCCTCTCACCCGTCCAGCGACCGCGCCACCCTCGTCTGGGGCATCTGCTAGGCGGTGACTGCCGTCATGCTCTGTATCAGCTCCACGTAGAGCTGGATGCCGCGCAGAAACACCTCTTCGTTGAGCCGCTCGTTGTGATCGTGTAGCAGTATCGGCGTGTGGTTCATCGGTGAAAAGCCGTAACACGGGATACCCAGCTGTGGAGAACAGGGAGAGGGAGGCACGTTTATCGGCTGACGGGCTGAGCACGGAAGAAACGGAGAGCCGTGCTGAAGTAAGACGTGGCACACGTCACGAGCAATAGGTCGCACGTTCCTTGTGAAGTGAGAAACACTGAGAGCAGTGGATCGTAGGTCAAAACTTGAGGAACAATAGGGAATGGAGAGTCGGGCAGAAGCTGGAAGTGAGAACACGGGAAGGGAGCGCCGAGAGTCACCGTCGTCACTCATGAACGTAAGGAAAACACGAGAAACGGAGAAACGGCGCTAAAAGTGAGGTGCGTACAGCCGTACACGTAAGGAGCACTGGGTTATACGGGCGTTACGTGATGATCTCGGATGAAGGGGCGACGAGTCGGTACTTACGGAGGCACGGAAAAATCAATTCATAACACATATCGCAGCCATAGGAAATGCTGATGACTGAGGCCAAAGGGCGTGATTTGCGGGGTAGCGTTGCGAGAGTCAGTGCCAACATTATGATTGACACGACTACCGGCAACTGAAGTTCAAACGTAAGGTCAAACGTCAAGGCTGTGCAACGCACACGCAGTGCTGTTTCCTGAGGTGTGGATCGGCGATGGATGTTGAACGAAGAAAATCAACACTAAACACAATCGAAACGGTAGAGTGAGAGAGGGGTACAGAGAGGAGAGAGGGGAGAGAAAGGGACAGAGAAGTAGGTACGGCTATCCTATATTAACTTACCCGTCGTATGAAGCGGCTGTCGGTGCCGGCCGGGAATATCTCCGGACACACCGGTACGTTCAGTTTGGTCAGTGCCGCCGTGAAGGCCGCCCACCACGGGTGACCGGGGCTGATGGGGCTCAGGTCGGGGTTGTCCTCCTTCTGTGTTAGCTGGTAGGTGACTCCCTCTCCGGCCTGTTTACACCATCCCTGCACCAGAGCCTCAAACTCGTCCGGAGGCGTCTTCTGGGCCACGCGGCAGTCGAAACAGGCGTGGAACTTGTCCGGCACAACGTTCTGCTGAACTCCACCCTAGATGGAAAAATAATCAATATGCTGAGCAAGCTGAGCGTGAAGTTAAGTCGTGCTGCGTGACAGCCTGGTGCTAAAATATACAGAAAGGAGCTGGATCTGCACTGATGGGCCAGGAACTGCACGCACTTTGTATGTGGATCGCTCTTAAATGTAAATACAAATACAAATACAAATACAAATACAGGAACTGCAAATGAGTACCGGCAACAGTAATTGTTATGAAAAGAAATGCTTAAAGACATAATACGTTTTGGTATCGTAGACAACCAAGACAACAATTAAGCCAGCGATCTGGTCAACTGATCTGACCATAATCACTCATGGTTATCAGTTATCACGTCACGAAGCAGTATCCCCACACAATATGGGTCACCCACACCACGGTATGCCCTCCCTCCCCCCTCACTCACTCGCACTGACCACACCACCCCTCGCCATGTGCCCACTCACACTGATGATGGTCAGGTTGACAGTGGTGACGTCCCCCAGCTTCCAGTCGGGGTGGGCGGCCAGCAGACGCTCCTGCTCGCCGCGGTACGTCAGAAACAGGTCGAGCACGCGGCGCAGCTTCTCACCAGCCGTGTTTGGCAGGAACTGGGAGCCGTGACCCGTGTGGCCCAGACAGGTCACCTCCACCTCTGCCGCAGGGACGGGCGGAGAGGTTAAAGGGAGGCTGAGAGGCCAGAGGGTGGGACGGGAGGTCAGATAAAGGGGGCAGAGGTCAGCAGGAGGTCAGTTGGACAGGTATGGAGGTCAGAGACAGTCACGTGGTATAAGGGAAACGAGCGGAAAAATACATGACACATAATGGCAAAACTGCACCTTAAAACGGCCGTTTGTTTTCGTCAAACGATAACACGTCGTAGCTTCCTTTCTGTGTCGTTTACATTCGTAGGTCCCCTCATAGAAATTCTGAGTTCCTTACGCATCCCCAAACCACCTCCAGATACCCCCGAACTTACTCCACGTGTGCCGCTCGCCGTAGAAGACGGTCATCTGTTCTCCGGGGTTGGCCATTCCCTCGTCCAGGGCGCAGGCCACGTTCAGGCGGGTCCACTCGTCCGTGGCCACAAACTCCTTCATACCGGTGACACCGCCAATCTCCTCATCTGAAGGTGGGGTCGCGGAAACGGCCAGAGGTCAGAAATGAGGTGAAGAGAGTGTCAAAGGTCAGATATAGTGCGGACTGCGGAGTGGGTAACATATCGAAATAGTGCGGGGGAGAGAGGTTTAATGAATATTACGAGGATGGTCAAGATCAGAACCAGTATGGCAAGAGTTGAAAGTAAACAAAAAGTGCACGTGGGTGATAAGAGTTGTTGTGGAGTACTCCCTTAGGTCTCAGACTCAAGACAAAAAGATATGATACATCTGAATAAAGCACGATCCCCACGACCATTTAAGTACCAATCAATTCAAATTTCGAGGTCCTCTGCTCACCACCATCAGCCGCGCTCACCGGGCACCATGGTGAGGTGGACGGTACGCCGCGGCTGGAACCCGCGAGCCTTCAGTACCCGGATCGCCTCCAGGTACTGCATGGTCACACTCTTCATGTCCTGGGTGCCGCGGGCGTAGATGTCGCCCTTGTCATCCTTGAAGGCGCTGAACGGCTCGTGGTCCCAGTATTCCTGGGGGAGGGGAGGAGAAACGGTTAGTTCTAGTACGGGAAGAGCATAATGCTGGGGGGGGGGGGGGGAGCGTAATACATGATGAATGAGACGGTCGTCCCCGTGGTGTATTTATCTATGCATATTTATCGACCAAGCTGCAGCCGGGGTCATTGGGGCCAAAGGGAGGACAATCCTGCCGAATCACACGGAGAGAGAGTGGAATAGAAGGTGAGTCCGCGCAACGCAGAAGACGATATCGAAGTAACTATTTGACTTAGAAGAAACGGATACGAACTAAAGGTTGTAGCGTGTACACCAGCGGCATTGATTCGCCGGAGTATGGTCACTTCAATAGCTGCTGATACACGAGTAAGTGGTAGTAAGGAGATACGTGTTTACATTAGTTTACAAGCCAAGTGCAGAACTATCCGAATCCGATAGGTTACACACAGCCGGCACTGTACTGTACTCGTATACTCAGAGACAATGACGTGACAGATTCGTAATACGCAGTACCATGTCAAATCATCTCATTGTTTCCAATGCGACATTGATTACGAGCGAGCGAGCGCAGCGAGCGAAGCGAAGTCTTTTCAATATAACGGAAAAATCTCAGTATGAGCGGCCCGGCCCGGCCCGGCCTGTAACGCTTTTGAGAGGCTTATATCTCAGCAACCGCTGGACCGATTAGCCTGCGGTCTTTTTTGCTGGGTAGCCCCAAATTTTGTCGACGTTAATAAAATCACAATTCTCGCACTCACTGAAACTAAATTGGACGACTCAATTAACCCGAACCTTTATACTATTGACAATTTTCATCCACCCATTACAAGACACAGAGACAGACACGGAGGAGGCACGGCAGTATACATTCACAGCTCACTTACATTTTCCAGAATTTCCTCACTCGAATTGCCTGGTGAAGAATGGATTTGGATAAAAATAAAAATAAAAGACTCTACATTTTTACTGTGCTCAATCTATCTCCCACCCAATATTCCAGCACATCGACAAGAAGAGTTTATAGACAGACTAACCGACAGTGTGACTCGTGCACATCTCTACTCCCCAAATGTATTATTGACAGGCGACTTAAATGTTGGCAACCTATTCCTCCCTCCAGATACCTATCAACATAGTGGACTGACAGCTTTCGACCGAAAATTAAGAGACGCAACTGACACCATTGGACTAACGCAACTCATCGACCAACCTACGCGTATTGAAAATGACACATACAACCTACGAGACCTCTTTTTTACATCCAATACTAAATTTATCATTGATAGCGGACTTCTCTCTTCATTTTCGACACTTGACCACTTTCCTGTATTTGTGACGCTATCAATCCAGGGAGAAAGGAATGATGACAAATATGTAACCGAGTACTGGGACTATGCAAATACAGACGCCGATAAATTAACACACATTTTACAACAAACAGACTGGACAACAATTCTTAACAAGGACACTGATGACGCAGCGACTGATTTTACTAACCGTATAATTGACGCAGCCAAAGAGTGCATACCGATAAAACAAAGCAAACGAAGACATGACAAACCTTGGGTGACACCAGAACTTTTGAAGGAAATTAGGAAACGTGAACGTTTATTTAATGCTGCCCGAAAACGAAAAACCGACAAACAAGCGTGGGCAAAATGGAAAACCCAACGCAACTTCGTGACAAATTTGAATAGACAACTTTACGACGAACATGTAAAAAATAAAGTATCACATCTACTTCAGAACAAACACGACCCTCACAAATATCATAAAATTTTAAGAGACATAACAGGTCATAAACAAAACCATTCCATACCGACACTCATACAACACGATGGCACAACAGCGACAACTGACACTGACAAAGCCACCATGCTGAATACATACTTTGCCTCACAAACACAACTTGACATCACAAACGCACACATTGCACAGCTTCAAACATACACAGCAAGAAACACTGAACCAGTACCCACTCTCAGCAGCATTGACATCACCCCTGGTGAAGTCCTTCGAACCCTGAACAGCTTAGACGCTAATAAAGCTTGTGGTTCAGACAGATTGCCTACGAAAAT